>NC_139320.1:10295701-10505701 GCF_056507025.1 Lutjanus erythropterus
ATTAAAGTATTACAGCTAAACACAACATCAAAATATGTTTCTGAAAACATTTGAGGTGAGAAATAAGAAATGTGGTAACAGAATGGGTGACCCAGTGGTGTAGAAGTTAGAGAGAGTTAGCGAGACAACACACACACACACACACCACTGCAGTGTCCACATTGCCCCAGCTCCTTTCTGTATGGTTAGTAAACACACTTAAATGCTGATGCACTTAATATGCAGTTCTATTAACTTATTTTCTAAGATTAGTTAATTAGATGATTTAGTTATGTTTGAATGCCTAATCTAAAGTGAAAACAACTAATGTTTTTGGTTAGGCTTCTTGCTGTCATGTTATCATCTTGTCATATTAAAAAATCTAAACTTTTATGCCCTCTATGTTGTCAATTTTTCCCCTTGGTATCAAAAATGGCATTAAATATATATATATATTTCTTTAGGTATTGCATCAAACTCAGAGACTCCAGTATTGTGACAAAGCAAGTTGCCAGGCTTGGCCTGTAGTGTGGTAGCCACGCTCATTAAAAATATATTTGTAGTGTGAATAAGCGTTGGTCTTTTTAGTTTTATTTCCTAGAAGTTATTTATATTTAATTTAATATTTTATAACATTATCAGAGGTGGTCTTTATTCTAGGCAGGCCTGCCCACTCTCACTATAAACCCAGATAATCATCCTGTAAAGCATTACTTTAATAGTTCCATTGCAATGTTAAAAGCCAAAAGCTCATTTCTTGATTGTTCTCTTTTCATTCACAGTCTTATTTATGTGGTTATACAATCTGACTGTGGTATGATTTCCAAAACCCCAACTTATGTAAGAGAATAACTCTATTGGCAGGCAAGGAAACGCTGCCTCTGTTGAATTGTGACGCAGCTTTATATCCGCCTCCATGGACATTAAGACAACAGCACAGAATTTCTCCTAGGAAGAGTGTTGAGAAACCAACTTTCTTCAAGAACTGGAACACTTACATGAAAGTCCACAGGGACCTGGGAAGTTGCTAGCATGCAAACATGAATATAGAACAAAGATACTTAGAATTGCATGTACACTCAAATATGACCCTGCTAATGCTAGTGAGACACTCTGACATGTGCATACACGGTGCATAAAAAGATGCAAACTGTTTTATAATTGGAGCCTGCTAAATACACCAAAAGAGAACAGAGTGTTTTTAAGGGTTATCTGCAGCAGAGCCACAGCATGAACTCCTCTGGGAGGTGAGACAGATCTACTGAATCTCTCTCCTCCTCTTCGTGGTATTCCCCTCTTTATAGTCTGACTCTCTAAAATGATAAGGCTGGAGACGTCTGACCCAATTATAAGCTTGATTCTGGCTCCGGCTCTCTCTCTCTGGTCCCTGTCCTATCTTGTCTTCTCCAGATGTAATAAGAGGCACGAGACAGAAATGTCAGGATCAGTGCAGATCTTCTTCAACAACGATAAACCCATCTACGGTTCAGGCTTTCCTGGTCAAAAATAAATATGCCAAGTATATTACATTTTAGCATACTTGAGTTGCTTGCAGTCAGACTAATTTCCAACGTACTTGAAGTATGTTAATGATTAGTTAACAATAAGTTTGCTGTTTTGGAACAGCAAATTTTATACCAAATATATTTCTGTTGAAATTAAATTGTAGAAAAGCACAATGTCAAGTGTATTTAGTAAAACTGCATGTGCTGCCATGGAACATCTTCATCTATTCTTAGTACCCTTCAAGTAGATGGCTGTGTATGTACTAATATACATGTTTGATTAATTAAACTTTATCTTGTCTGTGGTACTTTTTCAAAGTGCACTAAAGTACATCTTTAAATAAACTTTTTATGTATTGAAGAGCACTTTTCATAAGCACACTTAAATATACTTCTTGTTAAAGTAACCAGTGACTACTTATTTGTTTACTTTCCCTTTTTGTTGTTATTTTCTTTTAAACAGTTTCTGTAATGTTTATTTATCTATTTATTAACTTGGTTTTGCCTATTGTTTTTATGGTCTTTTAAATGCATTTTTTATATTCTCTTAATGTTTTATTTTAATTAATTTCTATTCTCCTGTGAAGTAATTTGAATTGCAGTGTGTCTGAATGGTGCTATATAAACTGCCTCACCTTGCCTTTTAATAGAGTGAAATTAAAGCACACTTCAATGAAGAATACAAAGCATATTACAAAGGAATTGAAAACATTTTATTTTTCAAATGTAAACCAACTTACCATTAAGTATTTGCAATTTAGTTTAGGGATACTTTTTAAAAGTACAATAATGTACAATTCACACGCAACACAGTATTGCAAGTACACTTTACATATAATTAAAATTAAGAAAAAAATAAAAGTATACTTGTAATAACTTTTGCATTATATTTCTAATACACTGAAGTATATTACTGTTTTACCTGTGCTGTCATCGTGCAAACAATAACCTCAGAAGAGTGATGCAAGATAGATAAATAACATGAAATGTAACACAGGGGGTGATAAAACAGAGTGGGTGTTCAGAGAGCACTTCACAGAGGCGGGTTACAGAATCAAAAGAATAAATCTAATATCAGCAGCTCAGCAGCAAATTAATTTAAGAAATTCTACTCGGGAGTGTGGGAACAGAAGAGCAATGGATGAGATGAAATAAGATACATTACAAGGAAAAAAAAAAGTGGAGATATGCAAGGAGTGATAGGAGCACTTCCTGTTAGAATTCCATCTCAATTGACCCTTCTCTGTTGTCGTGGTAACAGAGACATGGCTGTGGTGGTAGACTGTAGGCTAATTACTGGTAATCTAACTGGTGTCTCTCCTCTGGGACAATTGATTTTCAGCTTTATCAGTCTGACTAACTCTCATGAGAGGGGCGTATTAGTTGGTGTTGCACACTGTAAAAAATCACGTAAATATACAAGTTTTATTTATTCAAGTTAATTAAACTTAAAATTTCTAGAATACTTTCAAAACACTTCAGAACTTACAAACGTGTTCTTCTAACTTGAAGTCTTTTAACTTGAAATGATGACTTGAATGAATGTAGTGCACAGAGTTCAATCAACTCATCAAGTGTCTAAAGAAACATGATCAGTATATTAGCAGACTTCCCGGCATGCACTGTTTGAGAATTAAAACTCTCAACTCCTGAGAGCTTTCTGTGTTACAGTTTGAAAAATATTTGAAAACATGCTGTGTGTTTCTAATACATTTTAAGATAAGCCATACTTGTTAGTTTTCACAGTAATATTACAAAAAATGATGAAGGTTAGTATTTAATTCTAAAAGTTTAATAAATTAATTGACCCAGTAGAAGTGTGTGCTGGTGGCTGTATCTGCAGAGACCCTGCCCTCTGCCTGTATTTCCGTATTTTCCTCATTATTTTGCTGAGCTGAGGATGTTTTACCAACACAAAGCATCTGTATTTGACATCCTGCTTATTACATGTTTACTCACCAAAAAAATCAATTATTTGACACAAAATATTAACTTAAAAAAAGATAATAAATAATTTCATTGCTCTTCCAGAGTCTATGATAAGAACTGTGTCCATAGCATCAGTTTGCTACAGAAGTAGCAGACCTTATAATGTTGTAATTGACCAATCAGAATCGAGTATTTAACAAAGGCACTTAATGAGAGTAGTTTAACTGGTTATGAAAAGGTCTCAATTTATCATTGATACCCCTAAGCTACACAAGTTAACAAGATGCTTCTAACCTACACATTGATGCCTCTAATCTACACAAGTTAACAAGATCATTCTCAAAAAGATCAGCTGTTTCTATACTTCTTCTTGATGCATATCACCAGGTTGGATTTTACTCAAAATCAGATGAAACAAGCCTGTATTTAAATTTTCCCAGCCAAACAATGAGTAGTATATTAGCCAGTTAAAAAGAAGCAGAATGAGATTTTTCTTCAGAAAATTTTATTTTTGATGTTATATTTTGTGGTTATGGTTGTGGAAATATGACAGCTTTTCATCAAAATCAACAAAATATGAAAGTTCCTTCAATATAGCTTATTTCAAGTACAAGTGAATAATAACGTTTATTTGACTAGAAAAGTTTTGAATCATAACAAAATTACCTCAATGTGTCTTTTCAAATTCCCTCAAAATTTCAAGTCAGCCTGAACACTGACATTTTCAAGTTAAAGCAAGTTTATTTTTACAGTGCATGTGGCCAGTGACTGATTACGTGACACTGACGACTCTCTTCTAGAAACCGAGCAGTGTGCTGCGGTCAAATCAAGATTAAAAAACCATGATGACACAAATTGGAAGCAGTTGCAAACCCGTATGCTTGCTACAAGATTTTTGACGCAGACTAAATTGTTGGTTTTGCAGAACCACAGGTACCACACAGACACATATGAGGCTGCTGTGCGTGTGTGGTGGACAGACACACAGGTCAGCAGTCATGCACAATGCAGCCCAGGCAGTTGACATGATGCGTCATGAGGAGAGAGCAGAGTCAGACTGACAGCATGTCCCTGGACACAACCACACACACCCGCAACACATCACCGACTGGAGGACGCAGGGTAGACGAGCCCCCCGCCAACAAATGACTGCTCCTCCACACTGTCTGACACACATTTTAACTCCAGACAGACAGACATGCCCTGTAGTATTTTACTAGAAGAACAGACACACGCATACAGAACATGACTAGAATAAGTCCAGAAGACAAAGGAATACACGCTGATGTACATGCAAATAAACAGAAAACAGAGAAAATTTAACCAATCTAAAGAGACAAGCCAAAAACAGTCCAATTTTCAGACAGAGGAGAGGAGAAGAAAGGAGATCAAGAAATATCCCCCTTTCTTCCACAAACTGTAAAGTGAGATGAGTTAGGTAACAAATGGAATAAATCCTGAGGTGAAAATAAAAAAGACAAGCTAAAGGGAGGTCAATGAAATATGAACATCCAGTACACGTTTTAAGTCATATCTAAAATCTGAAATAATACAGGAAGGAAAAGCACTTGAACTTTACCCAGAGTGTGACTTTCTCTCTGTATGTTGCAGAGTGAGTGTGAGTGTTCACATTTTAGTGTTAAAGCCAAAGAACACATACTGCTCTCCTGCGATTAGTTTAGAAGAGCAGCAACGTACATACAAGCATGGAGGTGAACCACACTGGTAAAGGACCACCATACCAAAGAGTTTTTGCATGTTTAAGCCCATTAACTATAAGTCACATGTATTTTACATCACTGTCAGTGAGTTTCCAGAGTGGTAAATTATTGTTTTTGGTGTTATTTCATACCTTCCAGGCACCTCTCAACACAGAAGAGATCTGACAGAATGATTTAACTACAGTGGAAAGTTCTTATTGTGATCACGTCTATCACTGTAAACAACAGTTATTTAAAAAAAAAAAAAAATCTTTATTTCTCATGCAGATTACCATCTAACTGATATTTGCATCTTTACAGCTTTGCTTTTTACTGACTTTAAGTGACCGCCTCAAAAAAACAGTACAAATGTCTCAAAGGCTTTTCAAATTACTGAGCAAATTCAATTTCTGTGCATAATTCATATACACTGCAATACAGTATAGTACTGTAAGTATATATATTTAAATAAACAGCTTATTGCAGTTTGGCTATTGCATCGCTTTAGCTCGTTTTTAGCAGTTTATCATGAGCGTCAAGCAAACTGCATTTTTCATTGAGAGAAAATTACTTTATTTTTCCCGTCATGATTTTAATATGCGTACAGCACCAGCCTCAGGTAGCAGCTGGATGCACAAAATGGTTGATTAATGGATTACTAAAAACATAAATTATTTTTTAAAAAATTGTAAAATTATCTAAAGAGCATTTGAATGATTCTGTCCCAAGCTTTTTGATCCATGTAAGTTGTTGATGACTGTAACTGACCACTACAGGCTGATTCCTCTGTGGATAACAACTAGAATGACCTACAAGAATGATGACAAAAACTGAACCCAAAGGAACAATATATAAAATATAATCACCTGTCAAAGGTAACTCAAAAAACAACAACAAAACAAAAACAAAAAAAAAAAAACGTGTAGCTTATCACCAGAGTAATTGCTAATTGCTGTTCACTACACTCTCTGTTGTAACTGTGTTTGCCTGTAGCTACTAGCTGTGGTTAGCTCAGTTAGCCATGTAGCTCGAGGCCTTTAGCTAACTCGAGTCTGGCCGGACCTGCAGCTCGAAGCAGTAGGACAGCGTTTGTGTTTACACTGTGGGCAACAGAACCAGGCTCGGCAGCCTCTCAGTGAACACGGCTGGACCAGGACTGGACACAACCTCCAAGACCAGCAGGGGTCAACTTGACAACAGGTAATACTGTACTGAGGTGATTTACAGCGGTTCTGACCCCGTAAGCAATGAAGAAGGCAGGCGAGGACAGGAGAGGTGTGAAGTGAAGCATGTTTTAATAAACAAGCATGTCAGAATGTGTAGTTTATTAATAATATACAATATGTGTAAGTATATTTCCTGTGTAAGTGTAAAAAAACCTCGGACAGCTTGTGAAAGAAGTAAACTCACTGCTCACATACATCTAGCAGCTGAAACTTCAGAGGATCAGACTGTTGCTCCCTGAAGCACAAAGCATCATTACTAGACCGGATGGGCCTGGCTAGCTGGTTGGCATGCTAACTTCAGTAGATACCTCTGTAACACAAAACATACACATCTTTGCTATAATGACGTAATTGTTCATTTCAGTTACAGTTCTTTTTTTTCAACATTTAAAATTCTGGCCATATCTTACACATTGCAACTTAAATTTCTCTTGTTTTTAGAGCAGAGGTAAGAGAATACTTTTTAGCGAATAATAAAAACCAATTGCGGAGACTTGAAACATGCTTGAAACATCCAGCAACAGTCAGCTTTTCTCATGTTTTGCTTTGGAAAATGGTCAGCAGCAGTAATGTAAAAAATTATATAGTGATTTGAAGTTAATAAACCAAATCAGGAAAGAAACACTGGTATAATGATATTATACACTAAATACCTTAACATCATGAGATCACGGGGCCATCTCTATGACTGGATAACAGACACTGGTTTGTAACTAAATGGAAAATTCCTGGTAAACGCCTGGAGACTGGGAGTGGGCACCAAAAATAGTCAATATGTGATCAGGCATGAAGCTAGTACCATAAGGGCACTGAAGATGCCAAGTGCAGGAAGGAGTGACGTTATCTGTGGCCAAAGGAAAGACAGGACCATGCTGGTAATATAACACCAAACATTAGGATACCATGTGGAAAAATACATTGAGTGTGCATATGGCCTTAAGCAATGAGTGTTAGTGACTGTATACAAGCAGCCCTGTGCTGCTGCTGCTGCTGCTGCTGGGCAAATAAATGCTGAGCTGCAGAGGGATGCCAGGGTGGGCATGTTGGCCTGAATGTCTGGCTGTGTGGTTAGTGTGGCTGGCATCCTCCAGGCATGGTATGACATGTGGTTCATCCCAGCAGGCAGCCAGAGTCACAACAAGAATGACACTTGTGTCTACACGGCTGTGCTGCTCACTTTTGCTGAGAGTCATGATAAACACACTCACTCTGGTGCAGTAATGGGTCTAAATTCTGTTTTTCTTGTTAACCATTTCCACTCCACAATTTCATATCATACACTTATTTTTGTCATTTTTAGAGGGGGACAGTGGTCTTATGGGGGAGATAGCAGGTCAGCAGTGTATGCCATATAGAAGTGGTATACAATAACCGAAAGCTGGGAACCTCAAGACTAATTTAGATGCAGCTCCGCAACCTGCGTCAAGTTTATCTAATAATATATCTGTAATATACATATGATTTAATTTACATTGTGAAAGGTTTAGAGTGTTGAGGCCTTAGAACATTATGAGTGAATCCCTGTGATCTATCATGACGTTCTTGCAGCAGTTTTTGCGTTGATACCTTTTATTAAACAGATTTGGTGCAAATCTTTACCATTGTAATTGATAAAAATGGTCAGAAATCCCTCCAAAATACAATACAACATTGAGACACTAAGACCTTGAGGAACACCACAGACTGACTAATGCTGTGATTTGGTATGAAAAAGTGTATTTTCCAGCAACTGAATGGCAAATGTTCTAGGGATTTCTCAGAGACCTTTTATTGTCAACATAGTGAGGAACACGTTCTCTGAATGATCCAGGTCTCTAGTTTGTGGTTGTTAAGTTTCATGAAGCTGTGATTATCCTAGAGGTCTCAATAGGTCATTTATGCAGTGAGGCCAAGTTTAAAAAAGTGGTTGAAATAGAATAGGCAAAAATGACACATGCAAATAACTGCATGGTTTTAGCACCAAAACTGCCTAGAATTAGCATAAAGTGGGCATGTCTGTAAAGGGGAACCTCATGAATATCCATAGAACCCATTTTCATTCAGATCTCTTGAGGTGAAAGGTCAAGGGACTGCCAGCTTTTCACCAGCCAAAATTTAGCCTAGCTTTGGAGTGTTCAGGCCTGTGGCCATGTAGTGTTTTTTTCTGACCGCCAGCATCTTTCTTCAATTGTTTCTAATGAGGAGAGAGTGTCTGGGTCTTTTTTAAGAACGCTCAGAGACACTCCAAGCGCTTCTGGTTAAAAAAATCTCTGAACTTTTCAGAAAGGCACTACTGTAATCACCATCAGTTTTTTTCAGGCAACCAATCAAATATTAGATGGAGACTCATCACCCTGGTAACTAAGAAAATGAAAGAGAAGTTTGTTCTGTCCATGTACTACTATCATAACATAGAAAAGCCCATTTGTAGGAGCAGATCAGTTGGACACAGTTGTTCTGCATGTTGTAAATTTGTTATTGGTTGTGTAGTTAACCCTCTGTTAGCATTTGCTTTGCAGTTAATGTCAGTCATAATATCAAACCCACGTGCAGTGTTTATTCCCATACCGCACATACATTTCATGCCAATCCTCCATAGCACCCTGCCAGCTGTTTGTATGCTATGTAGATACAGGCCCTTATTTCGCCAGCCTCAAACAAGCATAACCTGGCTGCTGCCAGTGGATTCTGTAGGTCATCTTGTTTCATATGACACCAGTATCCTCACTCTAGCTCTTTAAAACCAAGCTTGCTACAGCCTTTGAAAGAGACTAATTGTGGCAAGGGAGGTGGACGTCCCAATGGACTCAAAGAGGATTTATTAATGTGATTTAAAAACTGCACTGCATGTTTGATACAAAACCTGTTTCATTATATATTATATACAATATATTAACAATATATCTTATATGTTATTCACTCGTATATGTTTTATGTTTAATTTCATAGTTATTTTGTGTACAGCAGGAGCTCAGGGCCAGACAAGAGGCCTGAGAGGATGTAATGGAAAAAATCCGATTGTCACTGAAGCAGTAAACTGTACTTCTTTTTTAAAAACCAAAAGTCAACCACCGTTACATCCTTCATTCTTGTATCTATCTACCCTTCCCTGCTCCCTGCATATTTGAGGACGGGTGGGCCGACCACTATGAGAAACAGAGAAGTAGTCAGAAAGCAGTGATTTCTTTCACAGAGCAGCTCATCAGAGGAAAATGCAGCGTGCACCGGGGGGATTTACCAGGTATTGTACACACACACACACACATTCACACACATTTCAGAAACTGATCTAACCTGATTGAGGACCCATGCAGAGCAGTGGGGCAGTAAGAAACACAGAGGAAAACAGTGCCAAAACTCAAATATAGAAGAGTGTGAATCAGTGAAGGCATGGATGGAGAGATGGGGAGTTAAGTCAGTGGAGGGGGGGGGGTGAAGTTAAGCAAATGAGGGAAAAATGGCTACTATGAAAAGAGAGAGGGGGTCAGACTGAGAGAGAGAAAAAGAGGCTCATGCTTCATTGAATGCTGTGCCACAGGGCCTGATTCTGCTGACCTGGTTTCTTTCACCAACAAAAGCCTGTGCATTAACACACTAACAAAAACATCCACTCACACACACACACACACACACACACACACACACACAACGCCGATGGACATTTACACACCCACTTAACCTAAGTCTGAGTGTGCACACAAGCGTTATACCTACACATTTACACACATGCTTACTCTTCTACCCAGCTTCCCCCTCTCGCTTCTCTCCATGTTTCTGCATGATCCGATATATGTATATAGAACGACTTCAAGAAATTATTTATGGCTGGTTTCATCTTTAGAGGCTTTTTCAAGATATAGAGAAGAATTGAAAGCCAGTTTGTCTCTAGCACTGATGGATGATGGAGACCAAAATGAGGATGTTTGTCATGCTGACATAGATCAAAGTATCACTTCATAGTTTCCATTTTGGGTTTCACTGACACAAAAAACAACTTTTGTGACATAGTTTGGTTTGGTGTTCTGGTAAATTACACACAAGGGTGGGCAACATGACAATTATATACACGAGATTATATAAGCCTGTCAATCTTGAATTTGCTAAACTCTTCTCACTGGCATGTATATACATCTGTACCTCGAGGTGCACTAGACTATTGTGGGCAAGTAGTGGAACATTGTATATTTATATGATTTTTGTACCAATGTTATAAAGTACTTTGACTTGACAGGTATTGAATTCACTGGAGTATAACTAAAACAGATGTTTCTATCTGGTTATTTTATCCACTAATACTTTCTAAACTGATTATACAGAAAATGTATGTCATCACAGTATATACAGTATTTACTGCTGGAAGAAGTACTCAGATCTTTGTGAAGTAAAAGTACCAGTACTACGGTGTAAGAAAGAAATAACTATTACAAGCAAGTAAAATGTACATAAGTACAAAAGTAATAGCATAAAAATGTACTTAAAGGGACACATCAACCTAGAATATTTTTTCTTCTGGTCTGTAGTGCTATTTATCTATCTAGATTGTTTTGGTGTGACTTGCCAAGTTTCCGCAATATCAAGCACTTTCATGTAGGAACTACTTTCTTTGTACCGTAGAAAGAAAGTACTTCACTGTGGATCATCTCAAGTAACCAGGTCACAATATTGTAAAGAGACATTACTGTGCAGTTGGCAGTGGTTGGGCTGATTTCTATGACATTACTGCGGAGTATCTTCCAGTAATCTATAATAATACATCATAATTTACTTGTGGATTATAGTTTGTGTTAATTATCTGAATCTGGAAAGTAACTAGTGTTATCAAAAATGTAGAAGAGAAAAAGTACAATGTTGGTTTACAAAATGAAGTGATGTAGAAGTATAAGGTAGTATAATATAGAAATCCGAGTAAGTATAGTACAAGTACTTAATGTACATACTTCAGTTGATGTACTCAATAAATGTACATCTCAGTACTGTCTAAATATGAGATAATGTACAGAATCCTGCAAAACCTGTTGGGGTTCATTTCACAATAATGACCTGTTTACTGTACATGGCTATTTACTTTTTAAAAAATTACCAGTTTGACACAAAATGCTAATTTTAAACTGATTTTATTGATTTAAAAATTATTTAATTATTCATCATGAGCAGAACTGCATCCATGGCAGTGGTCTGTTATCAAGAAATAAAAGACCTTAATGCAGTAATTGATCAGTCAAATACTGGGATAGAAGGTTCTAGCCATTATTTAATCCACCAAATATTTTATATTCTTAAATAAACTCCAAATTTACTCAACCAAGAGTCAAAATGGTTGCTTTAAAGGAGGCTAATTTAGATCATGAATGAACAGCAACTTCAAAAATGGTATTTCTACAAAAACGAGATCTGATTTTCTAGATGTATTGCTACAAATACCAGTTCTATTGCATATGGACTCAAGTGTTTTCCTTTAGTAGTGCCTTAAAAAGCTATGATCATTAATGCTAATAACGCTCTCATGCTATTCAAGTGTACCACTAAGCTATGATAGTGAGCCAGCATGCACAATAGCAGGACCTCTGAAACTGAAGCAGCTAAATGGAATTTAGCCATCATTAATTTTATTATTTACAATGGTGCTTTTTCTACTATAGCATGCCAAACAGTCTTAAAAATAGATCAAAATAATGGGGGGCTTAATGAGGAATGCAAACATGTTGATAGACTTGCTAGTTAATGTCTTAATTAGCATAACAGTTCATGTTTAATAATGTAACTGCACATGATGGTGATAATGGTGGGATATCAGTCAGCTCAAGTGCCTCTTGTTTCAGGCTGAGATGTTTATTCTCACTCTGTCACTATCTCTCTTCATCAGTCTCATGTATATCTTTCACTTCCTTTCTATTAACTAGTAATCTTGTCTGCAAGTATATGCTTGAAAACCACAGACTGAATGTGTGAGTTAAGCTGCGGGGCTTTTACACGAAGCAGTGAAGCTTGGTATGTTTTTACTGCAGTGCAACATCTGTATCAGTGACCTAAATGACATCAACACAAGGTGACCCACCACTCAATTTCTACATCCAGTGAGGGAATCAATAAGCGCTGTTCTGTTGAACTCCATTTGAGGACATGACAAATGCATTCTGGCAGTAAACCTTTACTCTTAAAGGGACGGTTCACCCAAAAATCAAAACAATTGTGCTATTGTTATTGCTATTTATTCATCTAAATAGTTTAGTGTGAATTACAGAGTTTTAGAGGTATCTGCCATAGAGATGTCAGTTCCTCTCAAATATGATGGACCTTGATGGCACTCAGCTTGTGGTGCTCATAGCATAAAAAAATACATTTGAAAAACTCAACAGCAATGTCTCTTTCCAGATATCATGACCTAGTTGCTCAAGATAATCCACAGACCTTGTTGTGAGCAGTTTCATGTAGGAATTGTTTGCTTTATGTTGTATCCTGTCATATTCAGCAGACCCAGTGTTAGGGGTGTAAGAAAGAAAGATGCACTTGAATATTACAATACTCATTTTTGTGATACTGTATCAGCCCCCCAAAAAACACTGTACTGTGATATTATGATACATGGTTCAATTTCTGACCGCTACAGTTGGGCAATTGGATGAA
The DNA here is from genome assembly GCF_056507025.1 of Lutjanus erythropterus. Classification (NCBI taxonomy): domain Eukaryota; kingdom Metazoa; phylum Chordata; class Actinopteri; order Lutjaniformes; family Lutjanidae; genus Lutjanus; species Lutjanus erythropterus. Next base: position 10,308,644 of record NC_139320.1, read on the forward strand.
TATATCAGCTACCTGTGATCAGCTGAGTTCATTGCCGGCAGAATTTTTTTGTGGTGATTTCTGTAATTTCATTTTGCTAATTTGATGGTCTGCAGAGTAAAAGCCCCTGGCTGCACAGCACAACACCACTGAGCTGGACGACAAGCACACTGGGCTGGATGAGGAAAAAGAGGTAAACAGTCTATTTCAACATCTAATGCAGTGGATTAAGGATTTTTTTCAGCCAAACCAGAGCTGGTGATTGTTGGAACAGTGGAAAGGCTAACCAAGACAGTTTCAGTGAGTGAAATCTGTGTGCTTTACAGTGAGTTAATGAGGCAGTTAAGCTCATCTCAGTTCATTAAATGGGGTGAAACTTGGATTTAGAAGGTGTGCACTGTATATTTCTGTTTGATAAGGACAATATTGCAAGACTATTTAATTTATTGATACTTTGTGACTTTGTTTTCTTTCACTGATGTAGTGAACATGTGTAACATAGCAAACCTGCTAACACTTGGAAGGATAGGAGGAGGTGGGAGGGGGACAAATATAAAGGCAATCACCAGTTACAGTGGCCAGCTTCCAGCTGATGTTAAAAGCTGTAACTTTTAACATATCACACAACTCAAATTGTTATCAATCTTCACTGTTTTGATTGCATTAAAAAGTTAACTTTTTCAAATCAGATTTTATGCATAAGGTTGTGTGTTCTTTCTAAAATGACATTTTTTCCTAAAGTTAGATTAAAAAAAAAAAAAATCTGAAATAATTGCAATATGCTGTTGAATTGTAACCTCTGTATCGTGATGCATATCGTATCGCCAGATTCTTGCCAATACACAGCCCTGCCCAATCTTTGTGGTAGCATCTGGCTGCTCATAGAAAATCCATTTTCCAGTCACACAATACACTGAAAAAGCAGGGTTTCACTCATTGTGAATCTATTCAATTGTTTTCCATTTTAATCCTGTCTTTTGCCATGCACCACGTTTGAAAAATCAAGAGTAACATCAAATTTTTTCTCTTTAGTCCAATCAATTCTCACCACGCTCTGTTCTGCATGTGTCCCACTGACACACTAACACCAGAGTGAAGAGGATGTAGAGTAGCAGCAAAGAGAGAGTGGAGTGGAGTGACCTTTCTCTATGCTAATCTCTACACAGAATGGACACACACACACACACACACACACACACACACACACACACACACACACAGGCAAAACTCAAGGTAGCGGATTTGTCCTCTACCAGATGAATCAAAAGGACATCATCAAAACACAAATCCTTGTACTTGTGTGTGTCTGTGCGCGTACATGTGGCTGTTTTTTCCTGGATTACCCCTCCTCCCACTATCTAATGTGTCAATCACAGGCTCTCATTATAAGGCGTGACACACCCACTGGAGCAAATATACACATTTCATACAATTCATTTTATAAAATAGCCTGACGATAATAGAATTAGTCGTAAATCAAGCCCTGTGGTGATTCTGCTCCTCCCTCCATCTTTCCTGCTGGTGCACCGCTGGGCAGATGTAAACCGCTGCCTGTATCATCATGCCGCATCCCACTATCCTACTACCACAGCCGCTATTTACTGCATTTCATTCACTTGAGCGAGCCACACTGAAATAAACTCCAACCCACAGGGGAACATGATAGGCTCTACCACTTTATAGCCACATTATCAGCCAATAAGCGGCTTCTTTTTCCAATAGTGGTGAAGAAATGTGGCGATTCCTGCACCTCCTGATCCATTTAGACGTATTGAATTGTTCCCCTCCTGCAGGATCAATAGACAGAGGCTGAACAGCACTGCTGCACCGAAGAAAGATGCAACATGAATGCCAATGTCGGGTCTGCCAGAGGAGCTGCGGTGCTGCGGTGTCTGATGAGACCAAATCTAATTCCAGATGTGAAGCGATAAAAATTCAGAGCAGGAAAAAAAAAATCTCTGGGCCCACAGGTGGTGATGCGTTTTTCTCCACCACCACCATGTTTTTACAGATCATCCACGGCTCTACTCACCGTCACTGCGGAGTGTCTGACTGCGTTGCACGCCGTCTGCCGGATCTCAGCCGCGCTCCCCGGCTTCAGCAGGTTCTTGGTGAATCTCCGGGTCGATTCGGCTGCCATCTCCTCATCTGAGCGGTCACACCGAGCAAGATTCAGCCTCCTGGTCCTCGTTTGTGCTGCAGTCAGACCTGAAGCCCTCTGCTCCTAACATGGGCTGTGTTTACACACACACGCACACACACATGAGCGCACACGCTTCACACACATACACCGTCGGTCCGGATCCACACACGCAGAGCGCAGAGTGAAGGAGATGCCTGTGTCAAACTGGGCTGAATCAAAAACAGCGCTTCCTGTCAAGACTTTCAACTTAAAACAAATTTGGCAAACACGAGAGAAAGTGGTTCTTGACTGGGAGTGGTGCTTTTATTTTGAAGGCTAAAAGTATCAATGGCAGTGTTCTTATTCTGTCTTTTTGTCCAGCTTGACGTGTTAAAAAAGCAGATAATTTTCAATGCCGCAACTGCATTTTTATTTCTCTTTCGTATCAATTAATAAACACATATATATTTTTAGATAAAAATTTAACCCACTAAAATTGAACCCAAAAATGCTGCCAGACAATGGATTCATTCAGTATTCAACAGTCTAAACTGCTAACTTGGATTTGACCGGGTGTTTAAGGCAATAACAGTATACACCACGTATCTCAAGGGGAACTCTGAAATGTCAACTGCTCATCAGCAGTCCAGTCACGACCGAGGAGGGATGGAGCAGCATTTACAGTGGAGGTTAGGGGGTGTGGGAGACACACAGGACAACAGCGACACGTAGCGGTAGAAAATGGACACGTGATCTACTATGATCAATGTGGAATATGGCTTGTTTTAATTACTATACAGCTCTCTTCATTTTAAAAACTAGTTCACTTAGATTTTATATCGTTTCATACCTTTATAAATAAATATTGTAACTATTGTACATTTCTAAAAAATAGATAATAAATAATACACAGTGAATGCAGGGAGAGTCACAAAGCCAGTGGGCTCTGTCTAAATAATATTAAAATTTCACAAGGTTACTGTGAACACAAAAATCACGTAATAATAATAATAATAATAATAATAATAATAATAATAATAATAAGAGCAACAACAATAATAAGAATTCAAAAGCAGAAAATGTGAATGTGGATGTGTGTTCATGTATTTGTGAGGGGGTATTGACTCCTGAGCAACAGCTGTTCCAAATTACGGAAGGACTTTTCCCACTTGTGCTGTTCCTCTGTAAAATGTCACAAAATATGCTTAAGAAAACATTCAGCTGTTGTTCTGGTACACCTAAATCTCATCGTAAACTGCCCCTTACAATCTGAAGATTGATGAGTTGAGTAAGAGTGAATTTACTGTATAGTAAGTGACTCCTGAACTGCTCAGGAATATTGCCTTCACTTGTATGAGATGCACTGTGTGACTCTGGTCAGTCAATCCCTAACAAAACATTTCTGGAGGACCAAAATTTTGCTGAGAATAGTAAGAAAAGTATTCGCCAAAAGACAGGGATAAATTAGACTAAAGAATAAGGAGACAGTGGATGACTAATTATGTTTCTTAGAACAATAGATTTATGTCTTTTCCTGCTAGCCCAGTCAGTTTGTTCTTCCAACTCAAACTCTCATAAACAAAAATTCCCAGTTATCTTCTGACAGTTGAGGCATTCCAACAGACTGAACTGTGAAATATTTATTTATTATTCTATTTATATTCTGATTTTATTTATGATTCTTGTCTTCTTGCCTTGTCTTCATTTCTCTTATTGTTATGCACCATAATGCCAAGGCAAATTCTTTGTAGGTCTGTGTGAAAACCTACTTGGCAAAAAGAATTATTCTGATTCAGATTGACAGCATCAGTTTACATTTGACATGTTAGTTATTAAATAGACATGCTGCTCCGTAGATGCTGGTTTATGGGAGGATTAATAATCACATTTCACTTCCAGAAGCTAGGCTTAACACACTACTTATCCCCTGTCAGGCCGCTGTTTTTAAATACAGTAGTGCTCTGCCTCCCTCTCCTGTGCCAAAGCAGCACTGCAGTATGAGGTGAGTCATCTGAGGTATTGTTACAAGAAGCATGTTCTTTACCAGTGGTATTAATGAAGATAGTTTGGGGTTTATTTGCAGGGATTTTGAGATATTTGCTGCAGATACTTCTACTGCAATAATGGAGATAAACAGACTTCGTCGTGCCAAGTGTATTAAAATGAGAAAAGGTCACAAAAATGAGCTCAGCAGCACCATGTCTCTACAGCAAAAATGTTTGTATTCAGATATCCTCCAAATATACAATTATAATTTTATTACAAATATTTTTTTGTTAGTCACATAACGCAACTAGATGTTTAGTTAGTTTGTTCGTTTTTTCAAACCAATGTGAAACATCTTCCAATAACAAACTGGTAGAATCACGGTTAAACACATCTTACAATAATTCCAATCAGCATTATCAAAAGAGCGTCAAAAAGAAACATTCGTGAGCAAAACAAAACAAATGATAACTGCCTAAAATCAACTTTAAGGGGATTTTTAATAACACAAGTGATTCAGAGTCTTTTCAGTTCTTTAAGGTTCGAAATAATATTTTCAAGGTATTTTGAAATGCCATAAAACTTGGAGAAACTTAAACAATATATATCTACATTTGTGTATGTACAATTTACATTTTAAAAATCGCATTTCATTGTGCTTCATCTGTTCTGCATTGACAATAATTTCCTCAAATCAGTAAAACAGCGCCCCCCTCCCTCCCCCGAGTTACAATGGCTTCTAATGTATCTAGACTGTGTGGTCAAAGTTGGTATTGCAGTGTTAAATTCCAGGCAATCGTGCCGAGTTTACCTGAGAGAAAGGTGAAGTTGGCATCAAACGGTCAGATAAAGTCCAGTTCATGGCAGGAATGAACTGTAAATGGGCAGTCCTCTGACGAAAACTTGAAAAATACGACCGTCATACAAAGTTTGAAAAAAAAAAAGTTATAAAGAAAGTTAACAACATTTAAGCTAGCTAAATGAAACGACGAGTTAGCTAGCGTTAACGGCGTTATGCTTATCTGCTAATGATATGAGCTTCCGTGACGTTGTGAGACCAGTTAGCTAGCTAGCTATCTACCACTGACGGGAAGAGGAGACGAGTGCTGTCAAACAAACCAACAGAGTGACCATCAGTGCAACAAGTGCAGCTGGATATAATATGATATGGATACTTCATGAAATAGACTTCAGGGATTTAACAAGGTGAGTCAGATACACCGGTCTGCCTGTGTCTCAGTGTCTAGCTGTTTTCTTCCCTGATGGTTAAATGTCTTCAGTTGGCTGGTAGTATTTTAAACTTCTTGCTTTGTGGCTGTTGATGATGTTGAAATTATGTTTTAACATATATGTAGGCCTACTTTGTTCATTGTTGTGTTATAGCATGACATAGTCAGCAGAAAAGTGCCTGCATGGCGTTTCATGACTCAGAATTTCTCCAGGTTAGTATTCATTGATTGTCCAGTCATCTATTGAATGTGTGACAAATGTCCACAGGGAAACATCGCGATGGACGATTATATCGTTGCTGTGGGTATAAAAGGGTCTTTGTCTTCGCACCACTTGTCTGTAACTTTAAGACACTACCCCAATACAGAAACTTTTGAAATCATGTTGTCACAGTGGTAGAGGGCTCAGTGGTTGAATACTGTCAGCCACTGTGATAGACGATGGCATCATCCATCAGCCCAACCCTAATCTGTTGTTGAAATGGTGTGGTACTCTGAATTCACTTTGTTGGTAAAGGTAAATAAAGACAAATCAACCATATTCGTCACTTACAGCCACAAGTACAGCGTATATAGTGATTATTATATCAGTTCTCTGCATTTGACCCATCCTAAATGTTTGGAGCAGTGGGCAGCCATTCTGCAGCACCAGGGGATCAACTCCAGTTCCAAGCCAGCATCTTTGTCAAGGACACTGACAGGAGAAGTTAACCTAATGTCAAATGACATACATTCATCTGTCTGACTTAGCATCTGAACCACTCCTCTCGTAAAATGAGCACTCTGTTCCAAGGTTTATGACTGGCCCCTCTAAAAGAACAGGCAGCATCAGTATGGCCCCTGTTGATTTCAGTACTGCTATTTTACCACCACTGGATGGGCCCCTGTGGGCAGATGCCTAAAAGGGATACCCTTGTCCTGACTACTGACATAGCTCCCATCCACCCTCGTAGATTATGTCAATGTCAGGATGATAGCTTTTTTCTTGTGAAATCTTCAAAGTGTAGAGACTTTGACTGAACCCTTTAATTCTGCAACAGTAAATTAATGTGAGGTCAAAGTCCATAGGAAATATGCACTCAGATGCTAAAGCTACTGTAATGCAGTCTATACAACAGCCCTGCAATAAGCCTTGTGGTTATTATGTATATGTATGTTTCACAGAGGTGCTGGTTCAGTTTTGAGGACATTTTTAAGGCTGTCAATGAATTGTGTTTCGTGTTGATAAGTATCTTCAAGATCTTGTCCACCCATTTTGTATTAATTAGGATAGACAGAATAATAGAGACATCTCTCAGTATAATACAATATAATTCAGTGGTGCCACAAACTAAAGCCTCCAAAATGATCAGAATTATGACCTCCATTATGGTAGGATTTGTAGCAGGTCTGTTCTATTAGACTGCGTTAGTTTTAGCAACTGTATCCAATAAAGGTATACCAAATTTGATCTCTGGGTGGCAGTAACACATCAGGCATTCCCTTACATGAGCTTGTACATCAGGACAAACCATTCATGTGATATTTGCACCAATCCAACGATACTAATGTATGATATGTGATGTTTAACATAAAAAAAATAACTATTAAATCTTCCAGTGAGTTCACAATGAAGGCTTTGGGAACACATAATTTTCTCTTATCATAGCAATGAAACCATCTGGAATAGATAAAAATAAATTCTATATCCATATAAGTGAAATACATGCACACATACTTACTGGCCACTTTAGATACACTTTCTATCTCTGTAATCCAAGTTTAGCAAGTGTCATTCAGAAGATAAAACACACCGGCAGGATTGTAAGGTCCAGTTACTGTTTGACTAAATGTTAAAAGTTCCTTAACTTGATCAATGGTGCTGGACACGTCCTCAGCAGTAAACCTTTTGCATGCACCGTCTTAATTGCATTTCTGTTTCATTTTAATTTTGTGTTATCTTCCTTATGTTGTTTGCCTGCATCTGTCTTCTCTCGCTGTCAATCTCGGCCAGGACAGTTTTAGTTTAATAAACAAAACAGATGATGGGAGTAATCACCCATAAATGTGATCCTGCCTGTAGGTGTCTTCAATACAAGGACAGAAGTAAAATGGCCAAACATGCCTGACCAGATTGTGAAAGTATTTCTGTGGTCCAGATATTTGAAACAAGGTAGATACCATCCTCATTTTGTCCAGCTAATTTTGTTTAATCTGACTGTTATGTCTTTAGAAATAGGTTAGACAGGCTATACAAAAAATTTGAAAGACCACGTTAAGCAAAGATGATTGTAAATAAATAATGGTGACTCCATCATCAACTGGACCTGCTATATTTATACCTTTGCAGTCAGAAACAATTAATTCATACACAGATTAATGGATGTTGTGCTGAACTGGCTGCTGTTGGTGCAATGGTACGCCACCTGCACCGTTTCAGGCTCAGTGGTAGGGTATCAATTGAGGCATGTTGAAATATTGCAGTCAGGACCTTTCATATCCTCAGTCTGCCCTGTGGAAGCACATATAATGCCCTGCACAATCTACTGAAGTCTGATCTATTAATGGACCAAATTTTTTTGCAGGAATAGTATGAAACTACAATGCAGGCACGAGCCAAGTTCTTGGGAAATATTTCTTACCCTGTGCTGAATCCTTGCCCCGAAGAGTAGAGTCTCTCCCAGTAGCTGGGAAGTGATGTGTTTCTCAGAAACATGTCAGTAATGGGATTACAGCGGTGTAGTAAGGGGTTACAGTTACTAATAATATAACATTTTAAGAGATGAACCTAACATTAGCCAACTCCAGCCTGACATCTCTGTGATGTATTGAACCAGAACCTAATCTGAGGCTTAAAAAGAAGGGGAAAGAAACTTTGACACAAGACACCTTGTCAGGACTGAAATTCTTAATAAAGTAACAGAATCTTGTGAGTCACACAATGTTATATCAATTTCATTTTTATTTTTTCAACTTAGTGTAGCATGTGGACTCAAGTAGTGCAGAGGGATAGCTTGTGCCAAAAGAGATGCCTTTCGGTAACCCAAAAATTGTCTTACAGTATGTGATAGTCCCTGTGTCTTCTTAGCTGGCTAGTTAACCGCTGATGTATCTAGGAATCACCTGTTTTTTTTCAAAGTTGAGGATACAGCAGTACTGGGGCTAAACTCGCTGTTCAGCTCAGTGAAACTCCAACATGTATGTAGGTGTTGGAGAAACCTCTTGTCACTTCACTATTTGATTCCAATTTAGAGGACTACAATATGATTATAAAATGATTATTGATGCATCCATTTTTTTGATTTCTATACATGATTTATTTTTTTCTCACTGTGTGGCTATGCTTTAAACATAACACATTTGTAATGGTTTATAATTAGTTAAGTTAGGCACAACTTGCACACAGTGTGACTCTTGTCCAGGTCCGTTTTCCCTTCATTGCTTCTATATGTCAGTTTTTAAGCCAGGGAGCGCTGGTCAGATTGTATGTATGTGCAGTTGCTCACACTGCCATCCTCACAAAAACTCAAGAAGCAAACTAGTTCTGAACAATAAATTATGTTTCAATTGGTTCAGCCGTGAGGAACATAAAGCCCAATCTGAGAAAATTGTCACAGGCGATCATGTAGAGAATTGGGTTTTAAATTTCTGATTATTGACTTTTCTGCATGAATTAATAATCTTTCCAGACAGAATCCCAATGCATCTAAGAATTATTTTTCCCCCATCTCTAGTGGGTGTAATGGAGTTTTTAGACATCCTCCAATAGAGCTTGTGTGACACATAATTAGTCAATTTATGTGATGAGCTATTTTGGCCTATTTTTCTTGTCAAGTCCTCAGATTCAGTACCACTCTGCAGCATCCACAGGTTCCTCAATTCAGGAACATATGCATTTTTTCCAAGGCACACCTGTGCAATATTAATGCTGTTTAATCAGCATCTTGATATGCCACAGCTGTCAGGTGGATGGATTATTTTAGCAAAGCTGAAGTGCTCTCTAACACAGATTTTCAACAAATTTATGAGCAGAATTTGAGAGAAACAAACCCTTTATGTGCATAGCTGTTCATGCTCAGTGAAACTCCAACATGTGGGTGTGTTGGCCTTGGAGTTTTTAGAGGTCCTCTGATGGAGCTTGTGTAACAGATAATTAGTAAATTTATGTGATTATTTTTTCTCTTTGTAAAACAAAATGAATGATTTGCAGATTGAACTTGCCCAACATTGCTCCTCTGCGTAGCACTAGTATGTGCAACTAATAAAAAGGCCACAGAATGTAGAAATACTATTTGGACACCTGACAAAATCTTGTGCGGTCTGACAGACTTCTAGACTCACCTCAGAGCTGCAGACAGAGGCAGCCAGATGGGGAGGGGTGGATTTAAAAGAGGGGATCGAGGCAAAAGAGCAGCAATGAAGAAGACAAGTAAAGTAGCCAAGAAATAAGTGCTGGTGTACTCATAAATGATAAATCAATCTGAAAATGCGTTAGCCAGACAGCTGTGAATGCATTGTGAGTTCTATCCTAATCCCAGTCCTGTATGTCTGACAGTAAATGTTAACTGAGAGGTGAAAGTGAAATGCAGGATATGGAAAAGAAAAAGTAGAGCAGCCAAGACAGAAAAAAAGGGAGTGAAGAGGTTTGGTGAAATGCTGGATCTCTTCTGGCAGGGGTTCGACATAGTGCAGCTTTAGGCAGCCTATTTTTCTTGTTAAGTCCTCAGATTCAATAACAAGATAGCACTCTCCAGCGTCTGCAGGTTCCTCGATTCAGGATTATCTTGAGGACAGGGGAAAAAAAAGAGCATTTGAAACCATCAGGGAGAGCAGCAGGATCACATTTCTGCAGGCCGGAGTGTCTAATTCTAATTTCCTCTTTCACAAGCTAACACAAAAGGAGTGTATGTCCATCTGCAATAGGGTCCCCCACTGGGAAAAAGAAGAATGGTCTCTGTAGGGGTGAGGGTCGGAAGCTTGCATGTGTGCTGCTGAGTGTGTGTTTGAGAGATATTCTTTAAAGGATGCAAATATGATGTGTAGGAGAGTAGGTGACTGGACTTGTGTAAGATTGAGAGAGTATGGGAAATGAGAGCTGTTGCCAGTAGAGGACAAGCTGATGGTGGATATACAACCACAGAGAGAGACTTAGATGGAGGAAGAAATACAGTGATATTAAAAAGTAGGCGGAGAGGCATAAAATGGAGAAAAATGAAAACAGAACATTTGAAAATAACATATGGACAGTATTGGTTTTGAACATATGGACTTCCAACTGTGGAGGACAAGTTAACATCAAGGTGAAAGTCCAGCATATAGCTGCAGTTATTTATATATATGTATATATGAGTATATATGTATATATGAGTGTGTGTGTGTGTGTGTGTGTGTGTGTGTGTGTGTGTGTGTGTGTGTGTGTGTGTGTATGTACATATATATATATATATATATATATATATATATATATATATATATATATATGTATATATATATATATATATATATATATATATATATATGTATATATATATATATATATATATATATATATATATATATATATATACACACATATAATTTATTTATTTTTATTCTAAACACATCAGGAAGGTAGGTCAATAGATGTGAACCTGAGCAACCCCTTTCCAAAAGTAAAAACAGAGGACAAAAGCTGTAATCTGTGATGCTAGAGCTGCTTTAAAGTGCAGATTATTGGAAGTGGGGTTGTATGAGGTACTTATCAATAGTCAGTGCATTAGCTACAGTAGATGATGGTTGGCACGCCCTCAGTTTGGAGAAGCGGAGAGGAGTATCAGTACAGGATCAGCAAGAAAGGAAAAGGGCCACTCAAAAAACATCTATCAGTTTAAATGTACATTATATTTAGAATATTTATACAAATTTATCTTGCTCTCAGACAGCTTTTTCTGACAGGAAACCACCAATTTTGTGTTGATGCTGTTGTTTAAATGTTTGTTTAATTATCTGCCGATTGCTGTGTGGTGCAGGATGTTTCTCCGAAAGGACTAATAAATATATCAATGTGACTATCCCTTAAACAACAAACTAACAATTCTTACTTTTTCAATAAAAATATTTATTGCAGTCTCCACTGCAGTCTACACTCCAGTTAAAAAACTAGACTAGATAGGGCTTTAGACAGACCACATAACGTATATCAAAGTGCTGTCTCTATTCTCTTCTTACTTTAGAACACTTAATCAGTGTAATTAGCTTAAATGCTGCCAAACATAGAAATAAAGAATGGTGATGCACTGCATAACCTTTGTGTTATTGAGGTTTGTGTGGTCTTTTGGCTGGGATTTTGTGATTTGGTTTGTTTGTCCTAAGGAGCAAGTGAATTGTTGTCATCTAGAAATGGATCACGTAGAGGTATGAATCGAGATTGTGATTTTTTTTTGTTTGTTTTTTGTGATGATTAATCGTGCAGCCATATGACAAACTTAATGTTCTGATTACCTCTTCCATTTAAATGAACTTTATTTTTATTTATTCCTATGAATTGTGATGTGGTGTTTACTGTTTCCAATGAAAAATTAGATTACCTCTCTGCTAGCTGAATAAACTGACAGCACACACAGCAGTGCATTACGTCCTTACATGTGTCATATTCTAGCCACTTGAACTCCTGCGTCCATTCACTCCTAAATTTTGCTTTGCTGTTTCATTTTTTCATAGTCCACCTTTTGTGTTTCTAAGGATCACATTAGCTGTTTGAGCAGCATCAGTAAACTGAACAGCAAGTTAGCAACAGGTATCGTTTGCTGTTGTAATAGAAATTTTAACTCACAGAATACAGGTCATTGGTTAATGTCAAATCCTGCTTCACACTATCACATTTAACTTTCAACTCCCATTGTTCTCAAACTTCTTCTGACATGCCCCCATTCAGAAGTTGACAGTTGACAACAACATTTCAGTCTTTATTTCTCCCCTGGTCATTTACACTCCCCCTGCAATGGCTCTTGCCCCCCCCCCACCCCGTTTGGGAATCACTCAGGGACCCCAGCATTTGTGTCTTTATCATGGAGACGATTGTAACTCTTGAGGTTTGGAGGAGTCTGACTCATGTATGCAAGCTGAGTAAATATATTTATCACTGATTTTTCATAATCTGAGCTTTGCAAAGTAGCCATCAAATGCAAATGCAGTCAAGTGTAAGTTGATATGGTTGATGTGTTTGTCAGAGATGAATCAGCTCATAAAGAGCCACACAGTAATAAATGCACGGTGCAAAATTCCTTCCAAACCTCAGTTGTTTCATAAATTATACTGGCTAACAGAAGCAATCTGCACATCTACTCAGTGTATTACGCACACACACACACACACACACACACACACACACACACACACACACACACACACACACAGAGACACACACACACACACGTGAAGAGAGGCACATGCACCTCTATCCAGTTGAGGGATGAAAATTTTTCTAGGTAACCAGCCAAAAATAGAGGCAAAGGAATGAATAAAGAACTGGTACTGCATATTTTCCCTAAATGCCAAACATGAACAGAGACGTTTGTTAGTGTGTTGTATAGTGCTGTTTAGTCTAAAATGTTTTTTGTTATATCTAATTGAAAACTTTCAAATACTAAAAGTTTTCACCAATTTCACCAATTGTCAAGTGTTGTCAAGCTGTGCGACGGAGCCAAGGAGTAATAACAGCCACGGCGACTGCTATAGACAAAGTAAACACTGCCATTGAGCTGTTGTAGATGGTATGTCTTTTCAATAGTGCCTCATGTTGTAGTTTGTTTTTACTTTGCTCTGCTCCACTATTAAACCGATATCTTGGCATGGCTTTCTGTGTTGACTTAAAATGATGTTAGATTCAGGTGGATAAGTTTGTCTTTAGTGATTGGTTAGGGCAAATCGCCTCCCCCTCCCCCACAGAAATCGGTTATAGTGGAGGCAATGTCAGACCAAAGATGGAAATGGAGTGTCACGTGTACGGATGCACCATACTGAATTTTTGCTGATATCCAATATATCAATATTTTCCAACTAATAACGGGTTAACGTATTCTTACAAATTAAAATATTATTCTGGCTCATCTTTTCATGATGTCCCACTGCCAGATTCAGACATAAAATACAAAATGTTCACTGGGCAAAATAAGAAAAGTACTGCTGACAGTTGTGTGTGTATAATTAAAGTGTTATAATATCGGCAAATATATATGTATTTTGAGTTGTTTGTTATATTTCACTTTTAATCCTGTATTTGCCAATAACAATGATATGCCAACAATATGCATTTCTAGTAATGAGATGTCAATTCAGTATGATATCAGGCAACCCCAAAGCAAGGGAATGACAAAAATCTTTTCAGACATCAGAAGTCAAGTATTGTATTTTTTTTATTATTGATTTATTTGCCAAATATTTTGCTAATTAATTGATTATCATGAGTGAGAAAATGCCCATCTGCATTGTCATCAACTTGACTGATTTGCAGCAAATCTTCACATTTGGAAGCCGGAGCTAGGGTTTCAAATTTTGTGCATTTTCTGTTGAACATGTTAACAATCAATAATTTATTAATCTTCAATAATTAATAAGATACATAACACACTTCTTTTTTCTCAGTTCAAGTTTTATTTAAACCAATTTAGCAGCAGAAACATGAATTCATGAAGCACAAACAATTTAAATGGATAGCTCCCCTGGATAGCTGTTGAAATAACTGCTCTTGTCTAACCCGAAGCAATGTCAAATGCAGTGCAATCACTGCCGTTTCTAGTAGGGGTGCAACGGATCACAAAACTCATGGTTTGGATCATATCAGAGTTTTGTGTGGCAGATCAGATCATTTTTTTGGCTAAGCAAAGTAAAATAAAAGGTGGGATTAGGGTTAATTATTAAATTATTTTAAAAATGCATTTTGCTTTGATTTCTGTTTGTAGTCACCATCATAGTAATGTAATGGTACATTTAATAATAATAATAATGATAATAATAATAATAATAATAATAATAATAATCATCATCATCATGATATTATTTTATATCATTATTATTATCGATAAACTTACAGTAAACATCATAATCTTCTGATCTATGTCCATGACAACAAGTTTCCCATTTACACCAGTAAAAATGTCATGGTCAGGATTTCACTCGATACAGAAGATGCGATAGCTTTTAATTCAGTCACTCTTCTTTTTTTTAGACTCAGCTGCTGCACAGAGATGAGCTGCAGAGTAAAACACAGCACACATCATTGCAACTCTGCATTGAGATATAGAGAGTTATTACTTTAAAAAATTTACAGAGAGAGTGAAACTGTGTTTCACACTGTGATGGTTTCATTTATTCCAGAGATCACGTGGGCAGTGATCTGTACGGGCCACAGTCGCACTATAATCTGTTGTGTCCCTAATTTCTAGACTAACAAGGCAGACCAAACAAGTTGGTGAGAAAACCTGTGAGCTCTAGAGAAATGGTACATAAAACATGCATAACAAGTTAAATTCTTGACAGCAATTAATCAATTATTGATTACTCATTAACATCACTAAGTGGAACTTGAGATGGTTTGGCATTTTGCTTTAAAAATTACTTCAACTATAATCGTTACTGATTGAACTGAACTGAACTAATCACTCCTCTGCTCTGTCAACTAAGGGATAATTGAGTGATCTTCTCACCTTAATTCTGCAGTAAATGTCAAATTAGACATATTTTGTTGATGAATTGTGACAGTTGACACCCGGTGGATTAGGGTTGGGTAATGTATACCAAATTAGCATATGACGATGTCCAAAGTGAAATATCATGGTGGACAATGATATTGTTGATGCGTCTACAAGGGTCCTTATCTCTGCACCACATGTCTGTAACTTCATTGTGTTTAAAAAGAAAATAATAAGCATAAAATAGACTTTGAATAGCTGCAACAGCTTCTTTTCATTTTCTCTCTCACGTTTCAAAAACATGACGTTAGGCAACAACTCTATAGCAACTCTGAGTGGACACTACCTCAAACACAGAAGATTTTTAAACAGTGTTATGATGATAGAGGGCTCAGTGGTTGATGACTGTCCACCATCATCCACCGGCCCAACCCTGCAGTGGAAGCCTTGTATTTATCCATGTACACTGATCCTAGTGTAAATGTGTGCACTGTGTGTCTTCATATGTCTTCATATTCTTTACACAGACTGGAGTTTTACAAAGTCAACCGGGCACGTTAAGTGTCACTCTAAGTCCAATATACTAGATGACGTTCCCTTGTTTATTTGTTTTGTACTTTTACTTTCTAGCTTTTCTTTGTATTCTTTAATAAATGAATAGTGTTCGTCCTCTCTTATCCCTCTCTCATTCACTTACCCTGTGAGTGTGTGTATCTGTGTGTGTGTTAGAGAAGAGTGTCTGGTGCCTGGGGTGAAATCAGGCAGATAAAAGGCAGTGATGAGGTCTGGATCGTCAGCATCCTGACAGCTGTAGATTAAATTAAAGAACTTCTGACAAATCAAACAGATTTCTCTCCCTCTCTATCTCTCTGTCTCTTTCCCTCCATCTCTCCCTCTCTCCCTCCTCACCCCCAGAGCCCTCATCAGGCGAGCTGGGTGCGGAACTTGAAACAAAATGGATTTCATCTTTAAGGGCTTGGGCAGGCTTTGAAACAGCACCAGCTGCCGGGCCTGCTTGTCTCTCTTTCTTTCTCTTTTGGACTCGTTGGCTCGCCTTTTTTTCCAGATACTTCAACAAACTTGAGCCATATTGTGACAGATAAAGGTAGAACATCAGTACTTCAAACCCTGACAGTAATTGAAAGATGAAACAGACACATTTTCCAGGTTCTGAGAGGCCCACTCCGAACGGCACATCAAACACTCCCACTCGGGATTCCAGGGAATGGCAGAGAGCGGCGCTCCGCTCCCACTGGATCTAAATGCCGCCGTAATAAGATGTTAGTACTTTCTAATGTGGTCTATTGGCAGTTAAACCCACTCTGATATGAAAATTCAAGTCAAATAGGCCCACTGCTGATCCTGCTGAAGCGCACACGCACACACACGCTCAGAAAATATCTACTATCATCATGAAAATGTGTCTGTCATTGAAATATTGCCCCCTAATGTGTGGCCCTCATGTGATTGTCAGTCTAACGTTACACAGATTTATAATGGAAGCCTAATTCAGACACATGCTGCCCCACAAAGGGAGTAACTGACAACTATATCCAAAAAAAGTTTTTTTTTTCCTTCATACTGCCTGAGTGTCATGTTATCAGTCAGTATCTACTGTAACCTTTATCTTTATGTCGACATTTTGAATGTAATTACTGTCACTCCTCATGGTATACCATGAGTGTCTGTTAGTTAAATTAATTTAAAAATATTAAATGGTATACTTAAGATTAACTGTATACAGCACACATCTGGACCAATTATTATTAAAGCAGATGTGTTTTTCTTTGGTGCTTGTTAGAGCTGCAATATTTAGTCAGTCAGATAATTTGTCGGCTGAGAGAAAATCAATTGCTGACTATTTTGATAATTGAATAATTGTTTCAGTTTCTAAGCAAAAATGCCAATTACAGGTTTTCTTGGAGTCTTTGGGTTTTGAACTGTTAGTTGGACAAAAGAAGCAATTTGAAAAAATGTCACTTTGGCTCTAGGAAATTGTGAGAAGCATTTTTCACTTTTTTTTTTTAGTCATGAAAACAATCTGCTGAATAATCCAATAGTGGAAAAAAAATCTTAGTATAAGCCCTAGTGTTTGTTTGATGATGAAAAAGGTGATACATTATTCCACACATATTTTAAGAAACACAACTAATGATTATATTTGCAGTAATATACATTAATCAGCTAATTTTATTTTGGATTAATAGCTTTGTTGATAAAATGACAAAACAGTAAATTTAGTGATTCCTATAGCCTGAAAGGTCAAATGTCAACTTTATCATGAGATTAACAACCATACAAAATGCAGTTATACAGTCAAATTCAGTCTCATCTCATCCTTATATAACCTTTTTTATCTGACCATCAGTCCAAAAACAAACTATATTTAGCATGACAAAGAAAAGAGGCAAATCCACACAATTAAGTAGCTGTCAATAAGATAATTTATGAATTGATTAATTATTTCATAATATACACTACAAACTAATGTGGAAGGTAGGGTTGGGCAACAGCTGAAAAATATATCATGATAAAAAGTTTGATTTCAGTCAATATCAATAAAGGCCAAGGAAAAAAAGGTTGAATTTTATTTAATTAATTAATTAATTAATAATTAATAATTTTATTTTGAATTGAAATGCCTTACTTTGTAACTTAACTTTCTATCCACTTTATTATCAAAATACACAGGTAATAGACTTAACAGACTTAATATATATGTGTATCATACTTGCGAGCCGATCTGTCCTTTTTTATGAACTTTCTCTTTGTCTGTACTCATTTTCTCACTCTACGCTGTTTCTATTGTGTCACATGTTGATATTGATAAAGTAATAAATAACTATTCCTGAACTGTTTTATTAGTTGGTTTAAAAACTGTAAAACCACCTCAGTATTCATTATTTTCCTCCCAATTCTCTCTAATTTCCTCAGACAGGCAGAGGAGTCTGCTCATGAAGGATTAACCTTAAAAGTGCTGTTAGATAAACTCCAGCACACACGAAAATGTGACCACAGAATATCTTTAAAAATCTTTTCAGTCACTAGAGAGCAGTATTGGGCAGCGATGAGAGGGGAGATGCCAATCGTGTGTGTGTGTGTGTGTGTGTGTGTGTGTGTGTGTGAGAGGGAGAGAGAGAGAGAGAGAGAGAGAGAGAGAGAGAATGTAAAAGAGTGTGTGTGGACTCAAAGAGCCCAAGCTTCAGCAGCTGGTCAAACAGACTGAGCAGGGGTTCAGGCAGGAGCTGTGTGTGTGTGTGTGTGTGTGTGTGTGTGTGTGTGTGTGTGTGTGTGTGTGTGTGTGTGTGTGTGTGTGTGTGTGTGTGCAGGAGAGAGAGTGAGAGAGAAGGAGTGGTGCAGACTGCTGAAGAGAGGCCTTCTTCTTACCCGACTCCTCAGCCCTGCTGCTCAAACCAACAGAATTAATAGGCTCGTTTGCCAAGAAAAACACTCTAATCAGTGGGTTTCCTCTCATTAAAAGTTAATTAGTTTGACACGAGTTTCCTGCAGAAGAAAGTATTGGCCACTTAGAACTCATTAGAGCCAAAGGAAAACATCACACTGAGGAAAGCTGGAGGAGAGGAGAGAAAAGAGGAATGGGGCACAGACACATTGACACACTGTAACGTACAGTACACACTGAGAGACTCACACTAGCTGGCCCATCCACTGATATGTGCATTACTTTGTTATTCCAAAATGTTGATGACATATGTAAACATGCATGCCAGCACACATATACATCTAGCAGTGACATACACATATGCACACATCAATAAACAGTACTGTAACCTAATTTAAAAGCCATGTCAGTGATCCTAACTTTGATTCTGTGATGGCGTCAGTAGTAGAAAGAAGCAGTTACCCTGGGCTTTATACATTTATACACAATATGTGTCTGCAGTCTTTTAAATAGTTATACTTTGATTCCAAGACAAATGCTGGAAACAACTGACTGTAAAGATGGATCAGGTAGCACCATCACTATAGGTAGACAGGAAACCTTAGAGCTGGATTGATGACCTTTTCATCCTCGCAATGCCACGTAGCTCACATAAATAACCTCTGGAGGACTTCAGCTGTCAGACAGTGGTCATAGCTTGTTTTGTGCTTTTTTTATTATAGAATTTACTTTCTCGTGAATATGGCTTCACAGTTGGCATGATTTTAGAAATCTTTAATTCCAACTCAAATTGTGTGAGTAAATTGTCTTTGATGTAAAGCCAAAGCTCACAATATATGTGCTATTACTGTTCGGTCCGATCATCAAGCCACAACATGAGTGCTCAACCTGTATGTGCAGAATAAAAAATAAATAGCCCTGTTGGCCCCTTTGTTTTGTTCTGGCTAGTGACAATTGTTAAAATAGATTTGTTTGAAAGCTCTAAGTATGTTTGCTAGCAATAACAAGGCAGACACATGCTGCCTTGCACAGAGAATTGGAAGTAAACAAGATTCGTTTTATTGTCCGTACTAATGCGCTGTGTCACCATGGCAGTTTTACTGTTTGCCACTTTGCGCAGGTGCAGTGAGAGAAAAGGCACTGATGCTGGGGAATCGACTCCTGGCTCTGCTTCAGCTGTGTGAGAGCCTGAAAACAGATGAACAGAATTTCTGACATGTCAAAAATTTATCCAACAATCCGACCGCCATTTGGGAGCAGCTGATTGTTCCTGGCTCCCCCCACACACTGCACGACAAACAATATCCAGCAACTTTTAAGTTTGGTCTGACTCTAAAATGACTTGTGCAGCTCAAAAGTCAGACTCAATTTGTGTAGTGCATGCCCAGCTTTAGCTGTGATTGTTATTTCAAGTTATGTTGAGAATAGTATTCTAACAAAGTGGTAAGGAAAATATGGTGCTGCTTGCATGAAAGGTCTTTTCTTGGATAGTTCAAAGTCCAGACTCACACCATCATAGGATACTGTAGTGCTCATGCCAGTGTGCCTGAAGATTTGATAGAAACTTAAATCTATTTGAAGCTATTTAAAGCTCTAGTGTATGATGATTTATGATGATTTATTGGCAGAAAATGGCATAAAGGGAACATAATATTCATAAGAATGTTTTCATTACTTTATAATTACCCAACTAGAATTACCGCCTTGTGGTTTTCTGCCCCTGCAAACCAGTCCAGTAGCAGTTTACATCCATGTCCATCCAGGCTTGCATATGCAGTGATGAATCTGAAGGAATTTAGTAAAGATATTAAATGTATTTTTCAGCAAAGGTACAGAGGACTGAGTGTTTGGCACAACATTATGATGTCACAGTGAAACTGACCTTTAACATTTTGGATATTAAATGTCAACACCTCATGATTTTATCCTTTTGGACATATGTGTAAAATGTTGTCTTTATTACAATTAATTCTTGAGTCTGAATAAGTTCATTCTCAAATCCGAGTGGACATTTGATGAAATTCTGTCTAGGCATTCTCAGATATTGCATTTCTTTGAGCTTCAAAATTTAATCAGTTCATACTCAAGTCCAAATGGGCATTTGAGCCAAATTTGAAGAAATTCTCTCAAGGTGTTCTTGAAATACTGTGTTCATAATAAATGAAAACCATATTATCATTACTTAATTGTAAATACTAACAAGATTTTACATAAAAATCATTGGTTATGAAATGATGAGCATTTATGTGTGACTCTTGTGCCAAACTGAAGCAAAAAAGTAAAAACCTTTGTTTCTTTTTCAGTGTGATTGAGTAGTTTTCACAAATTTTAGACATAAAGCCTGAATGAATGCATTTTGAAATACCTTTTCTTCTCAGTACATTCTTGTGCTTCCATTACTTTGCCATACTGTATCTGTTCGACCAAAGCAGGTGTGGATAGCTTCTCAGCACTCAATATTTCATTCAACACATTTCCTTGAGGAAATTACAAGACTCACATTGGAGACAAAGACGACAGAAGTCATAACAGACCTGAGAGAGGGTGAAAAGAAAAAAGTGTAGGAATGTGTTTGCTATCAAAAAGTAAAAAAAAAAGTAAAACCACATCTATCAGTTTATTGCAGGATATTATTATCAAAATTACATGCTGTGGATCTCTGTCTCCATTTGGGATGAATTTAGGCTCTCCCACCCCACACTGTTAAATAACTTTAAACACATACATACACTCCCAAACCTTCCCCCATTTCCTCCTTCGCTCCATCTCTCCACTGCTCACTGATCTGTCCAGTCTGCTCACACTTCCTCTTCTTAATGAATCATGAAGTTTGACTTGTACTCCTTAATAAGCAGTGTTTTGCAGAGAGCGGGTGGAAAGCGTAGAGTTTGTTTTCCTTTAATTAGCTGGGCAGGTTCCCTGGGCACGGGGCTGAGCGAGTGAGAAGGCCGGGGCCCACCGAGCACCAGCAGCATCAGATGAGGAAATGCTGAGAGGCAGCCCGCGCTGCCAGGTGGCCGTAAGACGAATGGGCGCGGGCACAGACTGAGACGGGGCAGGAAACATAGAGGCACGGTCCTGCGAACTAAGGAACAATGTTAGGAAATGTCCTGAAGAAAACACAACAGCCAGTGGTGAAAGACGGCTGGAAAGAAAGAGGGAAAGAAAGACGACGAGCGAGGAAAGAGAAACATTGAACAAAGACGGAAGAAAGGAGTTAAAAATGAAGTAAAATAAAGAATGTTAAGGTGGAGAAGGAAACAAGAAAAAAGGTAGAAGGAAGGAATATTTTCATTTTATGTTACATTATAGTTATACTCCACTAGATTCAAGAGGGAGAACAAGAGGGTACTCTTTAATAGCATTAAATTTATCTGACAGTTATTGCAGATTAAAGGCCCATTCGCAGCAGTTTGTAAAAACTGTGAAACTTTGCAGCAGTTTCAGTCAAATCTTAGCAATCAGTGGCATGATGTGGCGGTGACGTAAATCTGTGCAAATCATGTTGAGTATAACTTTGTTGAACTTTGACATGAATGTGCTCTGTGAGAGATAGCTTTAACTGTGTTGCACCATCTATCTGTATTTTACCTTCATCTGTCTGAATAGATACTGATCCACTAAAGAGGAAAGATTCACACTGTTATGAACCAGGAGTCGATGGTTTAAATTATGAATCACTTTGCTGATTCAAATGGTTTCTTTCACTTTAGTTTAAAGATGCATTGTCATGGACTTTATATAAACTTCATTTTGTTCTAAGCGAAGGCATCACATCAGAGTTCAGTAGTTCAGTACAAAACTAGGTCTGTGCAAACATTAAAGTTTATTGTTCATCGGTCACTTACTTGGGACAGTAATCACATTGTGATTGTTTCTGTGGCTTTTGCTGTCTTTCAAATAGCTTTAACCAGTAATTACAGCATAGTGGACAACGGTGCTTTCAGTCACTACTGAGTGGAGCTTCACTGCTCAACAATTCATTCAGTTTTAATGCTGACAGAGCAGAGAATACTGCAGGAATGTGTCTTAAAACTCAGAAATGAGTTGGGGCGCTTGGATAGCTCAGTTGGTACAGCATCCGCCCCATGTACGGAGGCTCTCACCCATGGCTCTTTGCTGCATGTCATTCTCCGACTCTTTCTCCCCATTTCCTGTCACGTCTTCAGCTGTCCTGTCATTAAAGGTATAAAATGCCCAGAAAAACTCAGAAATGAGTTGGCATATCTGCACCTCTGGTTTCCTCAGGGTCACTGAGTTTTATGAATGGGTTTTTGGTTTTTCAGTTCTTCTTTGAACCCAGGTGTATCAGAATCACTTACAAAGGCCCAGATTCTGCCCAGCACATTGTTGGAGGGCCTGTTGCTGCTCTCTGGGACCCTGTTCAACAGCACTGCTTGCTGCTTTTGTTTGCTACAAAGCTTATTTTCTGTAAAATTGTCAAAGGAACCAGGATGATTTCTAAGTGCCGGGTTGGTCGAAATATGTGTCATCCCTGCAGCAATCTTTAGTAGGGATGTTCCTAATGGCTAATTTCCCTGTCAATTAAACAGAAGTTTATCCAAATGACGTCTGTTTGGAAAGTTTGCTATAATGTGTTTTAGGTATGTGAGGGGCTGCAGGCCAGTGTAACATCGTTTTGTTACCCACCAGATCATGTGACTCACATTGTTTGAGGAAGTATTCTTTACATAAGTAAAAGTCGTAGTTGTAGTACAGTCTTGCTTGAGTACACTTCAGTGTGATCAATCTGCTGGTAATGGCAGAAGTAATCGTTCATTTTGTAGGCAGTAGTGGTTAGTAGTAGTTAAGAAGTTAGAAGTTGTGCTTATTTTTCTTCCTTTTACACACCTCGTTGTGTAATGATTTGTCTCTCTAGCCTGTGGAACAGTAAGCTGGGTCTTAGATGGTTTGCAAGTTGAACAAACTCCTTGCTGGCACTGGCACCAGCTCTGAAATAGCACTGGGTTCTTGTTGGTCAAAAAGGGGCAACCGTGTTGCTAACATTAGCAGTGCTAACAGCAGCAGCCTGCTCTGCTTGCAGCTTTATGTCCGTGTCTGTGCTAAATGTGGTTACACACTGCTCATGTCAAGTGGTTATATGTCAGTTCATTCTGACACAGCGCACATACGAGCTTACTTTATTTTCTCTGTCAAAATACTGACAAACTGCACTGTTACAAGTTGTCATCTGTCCCACTTTGCAGATAACATCTAAGGTCAGGCCATCGGGGTATTTGTGCTGGGTGAAACAGTCTGTGTCTGCGGGGTTGCAGCCCCATTTAGTAGCCAGCAGCTGCATAATATCTTAGAGGCAACACTTAACAGGCATTGTACATGAATAAAATATTGATGAATAGTTTAACCAACTAGTATTTCTGGTTCCGACTAGCGAGGGTGGCAATGTTTAATCGTATACTTGAATAACTGTGCACATCCCTAATCTATAATCGGTTCAGTTTGAAGGTTTTGTGCTGAAGATTCATTGCATATGCAGGAAACACCTCTAGTCGATGGTTAAAATACATGTGTTGAATAAACTATCTCAACTTATCATTCTGTTAGCAATAGACCTGACAAGCTTGAAACTCGCTAGAGATCTTGCTAGTTTTCCCAGCTGTGATAGTGAAACGCTGTTAATGTGTTAATCATGGTGGGAAATGGCACCAGCCACCTACTAAATGCTGGTAAAGTATGCAAGTGGCTGGCAGATTTCATACACAAAACAATGATTTACTATTGAGTGACTGATGAATTTGAACATTTATCCATCAGTGGCTGGAAGATGTTCACATTTTAAAAAATAATTTCCCAGTGTGGTGTTAATGAATGAGAAATCCTTAATTATTGTGAATGCATAATAATATAAAACTCCAAAAAGTCCATTCTGTCTAATGAGTAACTTTTGATACTTTAGCTATATTTTTGAAGTCTCTTCATAGCGATCAGCAGGATAAAGAATTTAAAAGTTGGCAAAATGACAAAGCACAACAGTTATGCTCCTACTGTATACACAACTGCATAAAAGCCAAACCAAAGTAAGACTGACTGAATAATTGTTAACATGCACAGGATGATGGGACAAAGATCAGCATGGTGGTGTTGGACTGGGAACAGACGTTTCTGGAGTCTTTCTGGAGTTAAAGCATGAAATAACAATTTGAATTGTTGCAACTCAAGACACACCAGAGGAAAATAATCTGACTTTTGTTTCAGGCTCTTAGCTATTTGATATACTTGGGTACTGCTGTAATCAATTCAAAGTAATCC
This sequence comes from Lutjanus erythropterus, assembly GCF_056507025.1. Taxonomy (NCBI): domain Eukaryota; kingdom Metazoa; phylum Chordata; class Actinopteri; order Lutjaniformes; family Lutjanidae; genus Lutjanus; species Lutjanus erythropterus. The sequence continues at coordinate 10,333,280 of NC_139320.1, forward strand.
TCAGAGCAGCATTGTTATTTTGTCTGCATGTCTCATTGTGGTTGTGGGTGTGTGTTTGTGTGTGTGTTTACACCGTGGAGCTGTGGGATCACAGGTATTAGAGTCTCATCAGAGCGAACCTTTGTAGAGTCAATATCAGAGGCTTCACCTCCAAGCCTGACCTTTCCAGCCTGTCCCCTCTCTAAAACACCCACTACCACCACCCCAACCTGTTCCCATGTGCGCACACACACACACACACACACACTCAGACACTCAGACACACACACACACTTCGCCCCCACGATCAATCTTCTCCCGGTCACTACGACAGCAAAGCACAAAGCCAATCACATCAACACGGCTGAGATGCCACACTCACCCTCTGACGAAATGTCACTAGAGAGGCTATGTCAGGAGACCTCGGGCCTGTTAAATGTGTGTGAGTCTGCGTGAGCATGTGTGTGTGTGTGTATGGGAGGGAGAGCAGAGGATCTAGAAGATTCTGGTTGCAGATGAATTGTGTGGAATATGGATTGTGTGTGATTGTGTGTTTAGCTGCAGGAGGAAAGTAAAGTTCTGTGATTGACTTCCACTCTGACCCTTTAACTCATTTAGCAACAGTTGATGGACAAATCTTATTACCAGCTGGTATTTCAGCAACTTTTGTATTACAAAGCAATAGAGTTGAGCTTTGTCTGTTGAGATCACCCTGGAGGCTGTGAAGATAATGCCATCATGAAGCACTTCAATAAAAGGGCAGCAGCTGATAGGTTGGTTAAGAGGCACACAACACAATACAGCAATAATATACTTTCATTAATTCATCAGGAAATCAATTTACGTCCCGCAGACTCAGGTCTAACCCTGAATGATTATGCTTCAAATGCACTAATTAAACAATGAGTGATCTTTTTTCCCCACAGTTTATTACAGAAAAGCACTCTGGCCAATCAAATGCATGATGGAGCCTGGCCAATGCTGTGTACTGTATACTGTTACCTTACCTGGGTTACATTGTGTTTCCGTGTGAAGTGGGATGCCAAGACGAGGCTTCAGAGCCCATCTGAGTCTCACGTCCTACAGACAGCCGTCTGCGTTCTCCTGCCAAGCTCACCTGGACTGCTTCACCTGTGCTTGTGACCCAGTGGTGCAGTGCAGCTCTGTATGTGTAGAACTGTTGGCTGAATCAAAGAAAAGTGGTGTGTAACACTGGTATGTAAGAAGAAGGTTAGCGAGGTGGAGGACATACAGTCACAGAATGAGGGGAGCTCAATAGTGCCAAATGGTGGCTCTTTGGCGAGCTTTTAGTGTAACATGCAGTGTTATGCACTGCCATAAATGCAAATGCATTATTTTACTTCAAAAGATAAATATGGAGGAATTATTTATATGATAAGTCAAGACAAATCAGTTTATTTAATAGGCCTATAACCCAAAATCCAAAAATACAAATATGCCTCAAAGGGCTTTACAGTCTGTACAGCATACGGCAGCCTTTATCTCAGTGGTTCTCAAAATGGGGGCTCATAGAACCACTGCGGGGGTGTGGGTGACCAGGGGAAATATTGAGTGAAACAAAGTTGAATGAGTATGATTTATGTAGGGAAAATAAACAAACAAGAGTAAGCAGACATTATCCTGCTGACTCTTCTACTTTTGCTAACATTCAAATTGGATTCTTTTTTATTAGTTGCTCTCCCTATCATTGTAAGTGTAAACAATTCGGGGGTGGGAATGAACTATATTTGCCCCCCCCCCCCCCCCCCAGTTCAGATGGAAAAACTTTACAAACAACCTTTTAATGGAAAAAAACAGGAGACCAACCTCAGATATAGCAACAACTTTGCATGCAACAAGGGCCTATATAGAGCAGACAGAATTAACGATAGTGAAATTACAACATGAATATGGATGAAAACAGACGTTGAGCAACTTCCACCTGATGCCAAACACTCTTATGACCCACAGGGTCCCAAAGCATTCTTTGTGCCACAAAGTTCTGAAAAGATGTTAAGCTACATAAACGTACATAAACATTTAGATTGTTATTACATGTATTATGTAAAGCAATTCTACTGTAAATTCAAGTGAACATAGGCTAGATTTTAGGGCTGCAACTATCAATTATTATCACAGTTGTTTAACTGGTTGATTATTTTCACAATTAATAGCTGTTTGCTTATAAAATGTTGTTTTCCAACAGCGGTGTCAGAAAATATCAATACACTTGAGTATTGAGATTTAATCTATTCTCAAAAACTCTATCATGATATTGTGACGCGTGCAAAGATTCATGGCAGTGGTTCATTTTGTGTTTTGTTTAACCCCCAACCACCAGATCAAATAAAAAAGTAAACCTTTTTTTAACTGAGATTTTATGCAGATGGTGGTGTGTTCTTTATACTATGACAGTTTACCTAGAATTAGACAAAAAATAACAATATATCACCTTGCTCACAGTATCCAATATATTGCAGTATATTGAATGACAAAATACCTTCCCTGACATCAGCCAATTGGAGAACTATAGTATTTTTTTAATTATTATTATTATTTGTCAAAGAGTTTTGAGACATCAACAGATTGATGCAATTGATTCTTACTTCTCAGCTAACAAACATTAAAAAGTATCAATTCCAAAATTAGTTTTTTTCAATGCAGTCACAAGGGTCTAGTAGACATAAAATGTATTTCTGTACTTTTTTCCCTTATGATCAGACCCCACTAATGCAAAAATCTCAAAAACATAAGTACACACCTTCCTCCTGACGTCTTCTTTGTGTAAAATTTACAGATAGGAGGTAGGCTATAAGATTAATGCTATATCTTTAATGTGTTATGCAGATCAATAAATCTTTACAGTGTTGATCTATTTTATTTTTATGTATTGTGTAAAAGATACCAACCTGTACCAACTATTAATAACATGAAAAATGTTTTCTCATGAACAATATTCAGAATAAGTGATACAGTAAGATTGTTACATAAATAAGATAATTTTAAAAATGTAGAATTGTCCATCCCTGTTGACTAATGAAATCACAGTGAGCAGTAATATGTGCAGAGAGGAAAATATTGTTAAAGTAATCTGTATAAAGAGAACTGCACTCACAATTGGTTTGTTTGAGAAAATAGCTCAAAGGACTGTGGGATCAATTCTGGCTGGCAGCACCTACGTTTCAGACATCAGAAACATTTGCATTGTTTGATTGTGGATAAACCAAGTTTAGACATAAGAGTATTAGCCCTAAGGTTCGCCCTGTGCTTTGTGTTTTTTAAATATATATTTATTTGTTTAGGGCAAAGTGGGGTTATATTTAGAGAGATTGATATTCTCTATTTACAGAATGAATTATATTAACCAAACAAGAGGTCACTGGCTCTGGCTAGCATGTTGGGGCTAAGGGAGTGTCTGGAGTTGAACAATATCAGCGTAACCTCTGCTTTAACCCCACATATGAGCACTATTGATTCATTCACTTTGAAGAGGTCCTTGAAATTGTTTCGATGAGGAACTATCGTGGCTGTCTATTGGGGCATCCAAGGCACCAGTCCAAATGAGAATGTCTCCAAGCTGGAGACAGATAGACAGACAAAATCACAAAGGCTGCGAACAAAGACAGACAGACAGATAGACAGACAGACAAAAAAAATGAAAAAAGGGAGAAAAAGAGTAAAAGAGCTATAAAAAAACCTCCTTGTTTCAGAAACAATGACTTTCCTGCCGATAGAAAGCGATGCCTGAGCTGTTGCAATATCCATGTCTCTGACAGAACTCAGGGCGTATCAGGCTTATTGCATTACCTGAAAAAAAGGGAAAGGGTAGAAATAATCAAAAATGCATCAGAAATAATGCACTTTTCAGACTCTATCCATCATTGTTTCGGCACCCTCGATCCTTTACGAGAAGTGAGTGAGCGGAGGGAGGGGGGTGAGGCGCTTGCTCCCGCTCCCACAGCCAAAGAGGAGGATGGGTAATTAAATTGTGTGTCGCTCTCTAAGAACTAAAATGAATGAAATAGATGAATGCTATTGCATTATGCCACAATCGTGACCTGCAGAAAACTAATGGCAGAATAATAGTTTTAGGTAGTGGCTCTATTTCTCTGATGCAGACAGCCACTTGAGTGAATATGCAACCGTACTCGCAGTCAAAATGGTTTGTCCTCCACCTTGACTATGTAATGGTCTGCCCGTCTGTCTGTCTGCAGTAAGCGTCTGTCTCTCAGTCTATTGGTCCATCCATCCACCTAACTTTCTCTCCCAAGCTGTCATGCTCAGATCAACCTATTTACCAGGCCAACATGGAGTCCAAAGTGGCTGAACCGATTTAGTTTTTTTGTTTCTGAAGCAAGCAGCCAAACCAGCGGTCTTTTTCTCTATTCAACATGCCTCCCAGAGACGGGGGCCTTGCTTTGTAGTTTGTTGACTGTAAAGAGCTGGGAAAATTGTCCTGAAATCCTGAGCAAAAAGGAGTGTAAATAAAAGATCAAACCAGGCCTGTGAGCAGAACCAGCGGCCTGGTACTCAGTGCAATAACTCACCACGCGTCACCACGTATTAGCTTGATGCGTTCAGGCGTGGTGGAGAGAGGTAGCCAGGAGCTTTTTCCAGACGCTCTGTAGTACTGTACAATCACCTGAGGAGATACAGAACATTCGGGTGTAAAGAAACGCAGTTTATTGAAGCTTTGAAGTTTTCTAAGTTGCTCGCTTGTTTCGCAAAGATTAAAGAATTAGAGTCTGTGAATTAGAGTCTGAAGGTGTTTTCTGTGTGCTAAAAATTTGTTTCTATGCTATAACAAATATAAGTTTAAATATAGGATGTTACATGGCTGAAAGTGTTGCAGCATCTGCCTCACTGGTATTGATCCATGATGGTTTAAACTTCAACACAGGTGGGGAATTTAATGTGGTGGTTCTCAAATAGGGTCCGTGAAAAGTTCATGATATTTTTAACCATATTTTTATATCTATATCTACCTATCTATCTCTCTCTCTCTCTCTCTCTCTCTCTCTCTGTCTCTACATATATATATATATATATATATATATATATATATATATATATATATATATATATACATATATACATATATATATATATATATATATATATATATACATATATATATATATATATATATATATACATACCAGTCAAGCATTTATCAGTGTCCTACACATGTGTCACCCCTTAGTGGTGGAAACATCTCCTTTTTATCAAATTCAAGTCCCATTGGTCGTGAAGTTTTTTATTGGGCCTGTTTTCTATTTTCTATTATTCTGTGTTGACATTAGGGCTGCGCGATATGATAAAGAAGTTGTACTGAGATTATTTTGACTGAAATTGAATTTGCGATAGTAAGAATGATCAGTGTTGCATTTTTTCTTGTATCTGAAGATTTTCAGGCCAGGGCATCTTTGTAGCACTACAGTACTTCACTGTAATGCCGTTTTGTCAAACATTCTTCCTGTATCAAAAAATTGCAGGGTGCTGTGATTTGGGTGTTGCACTTGGCCATATTATGAGTTCATAATATTGTGATTAATTGTGCAGCCCTGTTTGACATGACACAGATATTTTTAAATGATCTTTCTAATGCAATTTTCTTGTCTTGTGTTGTTCTTTTACATAACTAAGTACAAGTGTGACACATACGTGAGAAAGTCCCCAGTATTTTTCTCTATGTTGTAAGGGGTTCTTAGCTAAGAAAAAAAAAAGATAACCTCTGATTTAATGTTTAAAAAAACATGTATCATACTGTCCACAAAATGAATATGCCCTCCTCATGTGGCGCCTGGCCAGAAGATGGCAGCACCCAGCTATGCTTTGGCCTCCTCTGATCTCTATCGTGTCCACTGGTCTGTTCATGGATATGCTGCGTTCAATGATGGATAGAGATGTTTCGTGGCTGCGCTCGCTACACAGTGTAGGTCACTGTGCTGATTGGGGGCCTGGTCCTCACCGCTTGCTCTCTACATTTAAACATGCTGAACCAGTTAACCGCGGCATTCCTGCATCGGCCCACGAATCAACAGCTGATCAACAGAATGGCTCATGACACATCCTGGCAGTGAATACTAAACATAACTTAACAAATAGCTGTCTGGGGAAATGAATGAGAAGATGCCAGCCGTCTCCGAATACACAAACAGACAAATATACACAAACCTTTTAAATGACTGCTCAAACTTCGCAATAGCCTTGAAGTAAAAGTTGCTGTCCTATTGTTAGATATAGACAGCCGAGGTTTATTTCTGTTTGTATATGCTGGAGGGGGTTGTAGCTCTGCTCCTGTTGGCCCTGTTATTTGATTTCCTCTTTTACAAAGGCCACAGTCAGAGCTCATGTCAAAAGAATGCATGCAATAACAAAACAAGCTTGACTGATAAATACCCTCTTTTCACTGTGTGTGTGTTTAAATGTGTGTGTGTATCTTCAGGGCTGCGCTGTTAGTGATCTTCCTAGAGTGCGTCTGACAGAAACAGCCTGACACACAAAAACCAAAGCAGCTTGAGACTCTTCCAACCCTCTAATGATGTTTAATGATACCTATCAGTGATGGAATACACACACACACTGAGCACACACACGCACACACACGCTCACACCCTTTCAAACCCCTCCAGGAGTAGCAGCACCTTGCCGACTGTGGAATTACAGACAGGCGATAATCAGGTCAGCCCGCAGGTCCTCGGGGATTGAGGTGTTCATAAACATTCCTGCTGCTCTTTTGTGTTACTTCCTGCGGTAAAACAGCAAGGCGCTCCAGTCGAGCCGACACAGGCTAGCTACTGCGTTGGCTCGCCCCTGGGTGCACCAGCTCCGTCTCTATGTGGAGGTAGAAACACACACACCTTCTCTGGGATATTAAAACACACTCAGGCTTCATGTAGACATATCATCAGAATATTAACCAGCTTATTAGCATAAAAAACCCTCCCAGTCATCTACATCTGATTTGACATTTGGCATTGAAATCAGTACCTCGACTTAAAATAATATCTAACAGCATTATACATTTCTTTTAAAGACTGAACAAATGTGTGTGCGTGCATGTGTGTGCGATATTACTTGAGGTTGATACTCAGAGCCAACTACCTCCTCCTCCATGTACGAACCTTCTACAAACAAAGACCAAAAGAATACAAAGGCGTGGGTTCAGTGCATGCCTTCTTTTTTTTTCAAGGATGTCAGCCTCTGCTTTTCAAAGATTTGACTCTTGCTCTGCAGTCAAACAAAAAACCTTTTGGTAAATTGATTAGGCTCTCCAAACTTTTCAGGTTTTTGATGCAACTGAATGTGAAAAGTTCAATATTCCACTTGCTCGGCACTGGAAAGTTCACAAACATGTCTTTTTGTCTCTCGTCAGTGACCCGGGGCCTTCTGCTGGTGCAGGTGCAAAGGGGGCTGTTGACTTTTTCTACTGGGGTCTTTTTTGCAGTTGAGGAAAAGATGAGATAAACATCTCGTCTCTTCACCATGACAGCTGCAAATACCCTCTATCTCAGGAATTTCACTTTTTCGGAACTTGTTTCAGTCGCAGATTTAGCATCATTTCATTTTCGGGCATGTGAGGACATGTTTGCAGACATGAAAAGGGAAGTAAGAAGTTTATTTCCAGTTTCAGTTTATAGTTTTCTCCAGTCTTGTGCAGCACATTTCAGTCCAGCTCTCCTCACTCCACATTTAACTCTTTTGTTGTACCCACTTTCATTCAACCAGCTTTGTCTCCTGCTTCAGTCAGTGGTGTTCTACAGTGTCAAAAATAACCTGATAACTGTCTTGTAGAGAGGACCAAAACTATTATAAAGTTAGCTCGTTTTTGGTTGAAAAAATGTAAAAGTTGGAAATGTGAGACATTCAGATCTTTTTAGGGCAGGATTATTCAACTTCAATATCAAGTGGGCCAAATAGAAAAAATACTGGGGATTCGTGGGTCACATAGAGCACTTTGTCAATTAATGACTACTCATAATTCTTAAACCATGAATTTAACAGGTATAATACTACAGGGAATAAACTAGTCACACAAATGACAATGACATGACAATGACATATGATATTTTTAGGCTTTTTCACTTCTGCAATATGTATACATCTTGACATTAGGGATGCATTAAATAGATTTGTTTCAGCCAATACCAATAACTGATAATTAATTGCTTCTTATTGCCAGCACCAATAAGACAACTGACATTTCCACAATTTTGTATTTTAAGTTCAGATGACCTGTAGTTTATGCACGCCTGAGGGTAAGAAAGGCTGAGATAAGTAGTGAGCAAAGATGGATAATTTTATATTCCACAGCACACAAAAGCAGTTCTGACTCTTCAAATGTTCATTTATGTTTTTCTAGAAAACTTCATCAAAAAACTCAACAAACATACTTTGGTTTGGCTTATTAGATGTTTTGACATGCTATTTCAAATTATATGATTATTATAGCCGATATTTATTGGCCAACAAATGTTGATAACAAGATAGGCAATTATAGCTGTGATAGGAAATATTGGCAGATAATTTAACAGCTCAGATATTTATCATGCATCCCTACTCAATATACATATTTTCTCTAAAAATCAATACTGTAAATTTTCAGTGCAAATATATAATAATAGACCGTGATGAGTTGCTGTAGTTGATCTACTCAGCATTGTATAAAGTAGTTAAAATTAGCACAACTATCTATAACAGTTAAGTGCAACATACACATTAACACAGCAGTTATATTAATCCATTCTCACCAAAAGTAAACAAGTAGCCTAGTTTAGAAAGTAAACATGACATGTATTTGTCCATTTTGTTTCACCATCCACTTGTTCAAACGTGAGGAATGTGAAGGGTGTCTTTCAAGTAATGTCCAGAATTGGGTTTAGAATTTCTGATAAAAATTTCTCTCCAATTACATACTCAATTAGGTGATTTATTATTATCCATATCAGACATTTTGAGCCAGCCGGTGCCTCGACATTGCTATTTCAACGTAATTTGACTGCATAAGCCAGGATGTAGTCCCGTTATAGCCAATCACAGCACACAGGTGCTTAAAGTATACCATATTGGCTCAGATAATATGGTCTAAGAGCTATATATCAGAGATATGTACCTTAGTTGTATTCATCTTATCACACACAAGCCAGTCTCATTTGCAGGCCACCTCTTGCCGGCCATAGAAAAATTAAAAAGGGCCACATCCAGCTTGTGGTCCTCGAGTTGAATAGGCCTGTTTTAGGGTATTATCGCAGAAGAAATAGATATTTCTGCATCTTTGTGATGGCATTTTTCCTGCATGACTGTTCTTAACACCTAATTTTGTGTAATGTTGGTGTTTTAACATGATTAAAGTAATTTCTGTAATCAAATCAACCTACTATTGGTGGGAAGGGTAACAGTGCACCACCAAACCACAAAATGGATCAAGAAATACACAGTCTTAGTAGCTGCTATTAACAGTGTTTAAATTAGATTAGTGTGGATTTTTCCTACTACACTACTGTATATAATATTCCACTCTGCTTTAATTTCTTCATTCTTCCTGTCCTTTGTCCAACCTGTTTCTACTGGCTTTTCTTTGCCCTGGTTGACCTGTCCTTTGCCACAACAGGCGGACTCAGATCCAAATACTGTCCAGACCTTGAGAGAAGCACGGCTCTTCGTCTCAGCTCTCCTCAGTGTCAACATGTCTCCAGCAGAGCTATGTAAACAGCTCAGCCACAGCACAGGGCCCACTGTCAGAGCCTGATTACCCCAAAACAGCCCCCAATCAAATGGAAATATGAAATAAATCACAAGTGACTAGCTCGGCTTCGAGGGTTGGCATCAGTTTGCTGTTGTGGCTGATTCTGAGGGTCAGGTTTAATGCATCAAAATAAACAAGTCAGACCAGCTTTGTTTGTTACTTGCACCAGACTACACAAGAAATAGTTTGTCTTTTGGTGTTTTGATGATGAAGCTGAATGAGGAGATGTGCCACGTCTGAATAACGAAGAGACAGTGGTGGAAGAAATATTCAGTTACTTTACCTACATAAAAGTAGCAATACCACAATGTTACAAATACTCCATTACATATCCTGTATTGACAGTATTTGTACAGCATTATTATCACCAAACTGTAGCTAAAGTATCAAATTTAAAGAGTCAATAAGCAAAATGGCTCCTGTCAGCATTATATTATTATATGTCATATCACTGGATTATTATTACTAATGGATCACTAAAGTGAATGCTGCATTTAATGCTGTAATTGGTTGAAATGTAGCAGGTTTTAATTATTGGACATAGTTTTGGCACTTAAACGTACTCAAAAACAATTCTAGGGCTGCAACCAATGATTGTTTTCATTATTGATTAATCCACTGATTATTTTCTCAATTAATTGATTAGTTGTTTGTTCCATAAAATGTCAGAAATTGGTGAAAGATGTTGGATCAGTTTCCCAAAGACCAGAATTACATCCTTAACTGTCTTGTTTTGTCCACAATTCAAAGATATTCCGTTTGCTGTCATAGATAACTGAAGAAACTAGAAAATATTAACATTTGAGAAGCTGAACACAGAGAATTTGGATATTTTTTCTTTTTTTAAAAAAAGACTCAAAATGATGAATCGGTTATCAAAATAGTTGTCGATAAATTTAATAGTCGATTAATAAATTATTAATTGTTACAGCCCCAAACAATTTATCCTATTTTATATGGTCATCATACAGTGCATTTAAAATATATAAAGTACACAATTATAGCCATCAAATAAATGCAGTGGAGCACAAGAAAAAACTATTTTTTATCTCTGTCTCTTTGTGCACATTTATGTTTGTTCAAGGGCCTCTTGAGCTGGTGATGATTCACAATTTAAAAAACAAACAAAACATTTTATTGGCTGCTCTGCTTTATGCCAACTGCTGACTCCTCACTCCTCTTAACCAGCCAGTTTGTGTCGCAAACCACCAAATGCAAGGCTTAAGTAAACAAAGTTAACTTAGTCTGTTGCAGGCCATGTTGTGGCCTTTGTTATGGTTCAAATACTGACATCCATAAAAAAATATTTGTTTAATCTTGAACCAGAGTATGTGCAGATTAATTTAATGCCTGGTATGTTATGAACCACTAAAGCTGTGCACAATATGGGATATATAAATCCCCATCATCTGACTGTACCTCAGTGGTCACTGCTTTATGTTGCTGCTATGTGTCAGTGTAGTCCCTGTATTGGAGCGTTCATGGACTGCTAGTAAATAAATACGAGATGCAGACCACAAAATCGATTGTAGCTTAATTCTAGACCAATTTTCATTAATTTGGTTTGTTATAGGAATAAGAAATTGAACACAATAATGATTACTTAATGGAATTAAATTCAGTTACTGGGGGTAATCTAATCAGCTATGCTAAAAACATTAACCTTGTGAAAAGCCACAACTTCCACTGGGATATGCAGGTTCTTACCAACATCAAGTGTAAATTAACTAGAATTTCACCTCTTTTGAATTTTTCCAAAAAAGTAGATTTCTATCTCTATTATATTTCTGTTCTAAGTAATTAACAGTGTGGTCTAAATAAATAAAAATGAAATTTAAATTGAGAAATTTGGACTTCTTGCCCAGTGTCAGCTGGGATAGGTTCCAGCCCCCCGCGACACTTCCGGAAAAGCAGTTACAGAAAATGAATGAATGAATGAAATTTGGACTTCTTATTGGGTTTATTTTTCATTTTTAAGGTTATTCACTAATAAATCCCCAGGATGTTGAGTTATGACATCATTACCCTATCCTATGTATCATAAAGTATCTCAAAGATAACTCTGACTATTAAAATATTATAAAATGTATTTACTGCTTTGCAACTTGCATCTGATAGTTGTGGTGAAATTGCAGTGGGTGCTTCACCATGTGTTGCCTGGTAGAGGGCTGTACTCTTCTGAAAGCACTATTGGTTACCTCTGAAATATAGTGTAATAGAGGGCTAAAGTAGTATAAAACTGAAATATTTAAGTAGTACTGCGACAGAGTTTGACTTTAGCAAAGGTACAAAAAGCAGAAAGAAAGAAAGACAATGAGAAAAGCAAAGGAAAAAAAGAAGAAAAGAAAGTCCGTGTGAATGTACAAAACAATGGGCCAAATGAGTGGGATTAGGGCCTAAATCTGATATAGCCTACTGTCTGTGTGGGACTGAGGCAGTGGTTGTGGTGTTAACATGATGCTGTAAGTGTGATAGCCCTGTAATACCATGTCATTAAACTGTTATGGTTACACAGCTGAGTGGAACAGAACAGTGGGTGTATAACCTTGAACAAGGCAAGGCTCTTCATGCTTCAGCCCAGCAACAATCTATAGGGCAGAGGGGAATGTGCAAGTGTGTGTGAGTGAGTGTAAGTGTGTGTGCCTCATCACAGCGCTCAGTCTGATTTGTGTATTCAACATTACAGTTTAAATAAGCACAGAGTCCTTGTTCCACTTTTCGAGTATTTGATCAAAATCCAATATATCTAAGTTGAGCAGAGCTATGGCCTGCTACCCAAAGAAAATACACTGACAAACCGTGTTTCAGCTTCAAGCCTTTACACAGAAGTTATAGCCCAAGAAAGAGGGAGAAGGATGTTGGCAATGAGAGCTGGCCCAAGGCATAAACGCTGATAAATGCTAATGTTGTCAATGGTAATCAGAAAAAACACAACGTTATGTTAAATATAGATTATGTACATTCTCTCTCACATTAAAAGAATTGCAAAAGATGTAGTTTGATGACATCTGAAGTAGGGTGGGATCATGGGAATTCTAGTCGTCATTGTTAAACAGCAACCATTGCTGATGAAAATCTATCTGACATGCCTGCCTCAGAAATCATGTTGTGAATGAGGTTATGTATTACAGTTTTATTCACGTTTTGTTTAATCACTTTTGCAAACTTCCTTCCTTACTCTCTGATGTGACCAATGTATGAAATATTATATTAATAACATAAACAACACAGCTACAACTACAGCCCCTATTCCCAAGAAGTTGGGACGTGGTGTAAAACATAAATGTAAACAAAATTCAGTGATATGCAATCTATATTCAATTGAATACAGTACAAAGATGAGATATTTAATGTTCAAACTGATTGATTGTTTTTTGTAAATAGATACTCATACTATGTTTCATGCCAGCATCACGTTCCAAAAACCCTGGTACAGGGGCACTGTAACACTGTTTACCACTGTGTTACATCACCTGTTCTTTCACAGCATTCAGTAAGCATCTGGGAACTGAGGACAGTTTAAGTTTTGAAAGTGAAATTATTTCCAATTCTTGCTTGATATACAACTTCAAGAGCTCAACAGTCCGGGGTCTCCATTGCCATATTTTGCCTTTATTGATGCACCACACATTTTCAATGGGAAACAAGACAAGTTGACACAGTCTTGAAGTTATAATAATAAACATAAAGTCATCATCTTTAATCTATATGTAATCTTTTGCAGTTAATGACTGTTTGTAACCTACAGACATCAGCAGACATCCTGGTGCCTTCCCTGGTGATCCTCTGCCAGCCATGGTCTGGACTGCAGACAGGTCAGTCTAGTACCTGAATTCTTTGACTTTTGAGTACAAGTCAAAAAGTATTTGCATTCTGTTTTAATTACGTTTTACACAATGGCCAAACTTTTTTGGAATTGCAGTGGTAACAATAGTTATAATTGTAACAATTAAAAATATTCAATAGTATTGGTGTCACAGAGTCAGTGGGGTCCTCCTAAATCCAGTTCTGCAAAGGGTCCTGTAAAGTCTTGGGTCGGCCCTGTTGGCAGTTGTTAAGAAAAAAAAAATAGGGGGAATTTCAGATGTCCCTGTGCACAGTTGTTTTTGTGGGTTATTTCCTTGCTGTAGCTGAATGTTTACTGTCATGACTCAAACGGCTTTTATTATTTTAACTCAAATGACCACTGAAAACATGAAGACATGCACAAATTGTTGACTGAACCATAGTATGTATAACAAAAGTTTAGCATCCTAATTTGAAGAGTGTTTATAGAGCCTGACCTTGCAGGCCTTGTTCTCATCTCCGTCCAAATGTGGTTACACCTCTCTTCCTCTGTGCCAGCATCTGTCTCTTTCTGACTACGTCTCCCCTTGCCACAGCTGGGTCACAAACCCTTAAAAAAAACATCTAAATTAAAAATCTCTGTCCTGACCGATGTTATTACAATCTTTAACATGCCAGTAAACACTGATGAAGGCGAGCAGTAATGTGACCTGCATGTGGATTTATGCGGCCCTGTGAAGGCTGGCTAGCTGCTGGGTGGGTCGGTTGATGGTGCTGGGAGACTGGGCTGTTGTCAGCCTCAACACTGGCCCTCTGATCTCTCTCTTTCTCTCCCTCTCCTCTCCTCTGCTAACAAGCCCTTTCATTTCCTTTCTGGAAAATCTGTTCTTCATAATATCACACACACAGAGCTGGAGTGGGAAAGTGGGAAGACGCCAAGGAGAGGCAGAGGGAGTAAAATTTAGGAAATTTTCCAGACAAAAAGACTTGATTCTTACCATATTTCCATTCCATGTGGATGTGGCTGGCTTCCAATGATGAGTACTGGCTATGTGTGTGTTGGTCAAAGATATAATTGAAGGTTCACTCTCTAACTGTTGATGGAGCGATGCTAAACAGTGCAGGCAAAGATGGGATTATACATACAGAAGCTGGAGGGTATGGATGAGCTTTGTGCTCCACCACCAGAACCACAAGACATATACCAAAGAAGACTGAATGACTGAGACATCATGTTCTTTAATAAAAGCCCACAAGGATCATGGCATGACATGGTAAAAGTCACAATAGTGTAGTATTTTATGTGAAGCAGGGTCTTAAAATTCTTCCCAGGGCAGCTACTGTAAAAGTTAGAGCCAACACTGATTTTAGCTGGCTGTGGTGTAAGTGAATATGTTTTAATTGCAACAACTCTCCAGGCCTAAATGACAAAAATAGGTATTTTGTCTGCATCTTCAACAACGATTTAGGCTACATGACTGTTACAAAAATGATTCATTTTTGATCCGTCTCCTCCGTGGTTATGGTTGATTGTGTTAAGGCAACTAAAACTACTTGGTTAAGGTTAGAGGAAGATTGTGGGCAAGGTTAAAAGAAACCAACGCCTACAGTTGGAGGGACACCGGATGCAAACCTCCGGTCTGGCCTCTGATGTTGCATGCATTAGTGACCCAACCATTCATCCAGAAATCCCCCCTACAAGGTTTTATGACACGCTTAACTGTGTCTTTGACTCAGTCACTGTTCACATGGAAAACAAAGGGATGCTACAGTGTGTTTCACACTGGTTAATAAACTCAAGACAACACAGGTATTACTGATCACACTGGACATTTCACAATGAAAGGTATGTGTCAATGATCCTCAATATCTGTGATGTTACAGTGCTTACTTTGATCTTTAACATAAGATCTGTAGATCTTCTCCTTACTTTGAACAAAGCAAATTCTTAGAAGGTTGGTTCATCATTAAGTTCTATCAAACATACCTCACACTGACCCCAACAACTGTAGCTGATGTCCACTGATGAGTTGTAAAGTAAGGCTAACATTAAGTACATTGTTCGTAGTCCATGTTTTATATAAAAAAATATTGATTTGTGCAGCTTTAAAGATTTGTTAAACAACATGGGCTGCTGAACCACATGTCTGGTTGGCTTGTTTGGTACTTCAGAGGGGAAAAAGCTCGTGAAGAGAATGTATCTGCTGAAAGAAAAAGGCAGGATTAACGATGAGATGAATGACAAGCTTTGTGATGGCAGGAGACAGCAGTAACTCAGTATAGAGCCCAGCATTCAGCTTGACCCTCACTGATCTCTGCTGTCTATAGCACTCAGAGCCAAAGAAAGCTGATTCACTTTCAAAAAACACATCACTTGTCAAAAGGAGCTGTCAGACACTAAGGTAGGAAGGCACTTCAATTAGAAGATACAAAAGTAAGCCCCTTATCCTGGATGTGACGTTTCTGTTGATCTGGCATTTTTCTCAAAAAAGAGCACAGAGACAAGAGAGACTAAAGGAGAAAAGAAAACAGAGAAAGACTAAATAGACAGAGACGGGGCACGTAGGGGGTTAAGGAAATGTGTTTGAAGAACATACTAGACAGCTTCTTGCATGTTTAGCATATTTAAACTCATGTTTTAACCAATTACCCACAACTTGCATACACAGTGGTCTCCAAACCATTACAGCAGCACTGCCATCCATTTTTACAAAGCTCATTATAAAATTTTGGATTCATACCTTGTAGGCAGCCATTTGTTTGAGTTCTGGTTACAGAACTACAGGGAATTTCAAAATTGAGAAAAAGATTTGACTTTATTATTTTTTTTATTGTGAAATAGATAATTATTTGGCCAGATCATCCACCCCTAATTGGTTTGTCAAAACGGTATGATCATCACATGGTAAATGCAGGTGTTCAGACATCCGAGATTGGACTGTTGTCTGTTAGCACTGCCTGTATATAAGCTACAGTATGTTTTTGAATAGTCAAACTTGAATGGTCAAACAATGATTAAGCATGCATGTTGTTCAATGGATGTGAAGATAGTTGGGTCTTGCATTAAAATGATTTAACAAATTTGACACAGAAAGTTTGATTCAGAAAGTGTTCATTGTGAAGGATTACCTATTTCAAGCAAGTTTCAGTCTTCCAATTAAATTTCATACAATAGATGGCTACACAGAAGGTAGTGACTCGGTGTAAAAATGGAATGGTAATTTTTGAACAACGGTCATTAGTAACATGATATCTAGTGATGGGGCTAACACATTCAAGCATGACATGTCGTCATTAAAGCAATAGAACCATTCAAGATTCAAGGAAAAAAGTAAATCAAGCCATCAAGAGAAAAATATCTATGAATAAATGTTATTGTTCAAGCTCATTTTCTTTTTTCTTTCCCACATCTGCCTATGCATATCTCCTGCTGTATCCTGTCTCTAAACATCTTCTTTACCTCATCTTTTCCTTTTACTTTCTTTCATTTCTCTTGCTCCTTCTATTTTAATGCAATTTTCACAACCTCTCCCACTTTGTCTAAGCTCTTCTCCTTCTTCTTTCTTTTCTCACCTGTTCCATTCATCCTAACCTCTCTCCTCTCCCCTTCTCCCTTGTCTTGGTTCTTCCTCTCCCCTCCTCCCCTCTCCCTTGAGTTCTGTGTTGAGAGCACAACAGTAGAATTTGTTTTGCTGCCTCTCATCAGATTAGTGTTGATTTTTCTGCCGCCAAGCTGCAGTTCAGCAGAGTGGATGAACTTCTTTAACTGTTTATCAGAGGCGCATTTACACTGCAGCGCTCAGCGGCCCCGTGGTTTGTTACCTGCCATTTACTATGAAATAAAAATCGATGGATGCTGAAATGTGATTTTATGGTCCGCTGTTATTGAGACCAATGATGATTTCCTCCTTAACAGGATATAGAATGTCAGTCCCAGTGGCGTGCTGTTTTAGCAGCGGAAAGCGGCCTTATAAAGTGCTGGTTTAGCAACAGTGGTTTTCAAATTTGCAAGGATAACTCTGCTTGACATATGTATTCAAGAAAATCTTTCACAAATGCAAAAGTTTTTTGGCCTTGTGGTAGTTGTCTGGATCAATAAGCAGCAAGTCAAAGTTCACAACAGATCATAATATCTGTTGTTGCAGCTTGAATCAAAAATCCTGTGTTGCACTCATAACTCCCCTCACACTCTGTCATTTACCAAACTACAAGGGATTCTGGGCTGCCCACAATAAAAACAGTAGTTAACTTGAAGCCTCCCCACTCGAGTGGACTTGTGCGCCAGACAATGATGACACAGTGTCCTGTCAGAGCAGTAATGACTGAGATTTACACTCTATTATTAGAGCTGGGCCCCTTTGAGCTGCCCTCGGAGACCCCTTCCTCTCTCATCCACAGAGAGGACTGAGGCAGAGCAACACATCACGGCTAATGCACTGAATCACTGACCACAGGATAACATGCTGATAAGAGGTGAAATTATAGTGTTTGTGTAAGTGTGTTTTCATGTCTTCTGTACTTTTATGAAGAACAAATTCAAACACAGATTACAAGATGTAATTAAGAAACCACATGTGAGTGAGTGTTCAGAAATAACAGCAGACAGTGACAAGATGAAGTGGAGTTAGGAAACAGTATTTTATTCGGCACCACGGATGTTTCAACTATGTCATTTAGAATTACAACAATTATTAGATTAGTCTGAGGTTGTCAAAACCATTTGAACTAGGAGTGGAGGAAATCTTTTAGCACCTCTAATTCAGATACAGAGGGCTATGATGCAGTAGTCAAATTAAAAGTTTGAGTTTTTAAGCCAGAGTTTGCCGGTCAGATTGTATCCATCTGCAGTTTCTCACACTCAACTATCCTCACCAAAACTCAAGAGGTAGCCTAGTTTAGAACGTAAACATAAGACACATGTTTACATCCATTACATTTAACCATCCAGTCGCACAGCCTGTCTTACAAATTGTCACAGGTGATCATAATGTTGAGAATTGGGTTTTCATCCTATTATTGAGTTTTCTGCATTAAGTGTAATCTTTCAAGAGAGCCCTAATTATGATTGATTTGATTTGATTGATTGTTTCAGTCGTTTTTTCCATCGAAAAATATCCAACATTTGCTGGGCCTATAAGATTTGCTTAGAGACGCACAGATTACAGATTAGATTTCCATGGGTGATTTTGATTTTTTAAGGCTCTGATCTGCCGATTCCAATTTTCAGTCTAAGAGCTATAATTGACAGTATTCACAAACATTTTTGCAGCTTTTCTTGTAAAGTTAAATTGGATGTAAAACACACTTACATTTTCTCCAAAAGTGCTTGAGATTACAGCCAAGCCTTCTTATGTACTAGAGCACACATGTCAAACTTTAGGCCCGCTGGCCACATCCAGTCCACAATACAATTATATACAGCCCATGAGATAATTTCATGTGTCTATTATGAATGGCCCGCCTGCAAATAGCACTCCCACCACTCGTACTACAAATCCCACAATGCATTATACTATAGGAAACGCGATCTCAGGAGATTTCGTGGAATTTTTAAATTCTGACACAGTCTGATCTCATGTGGAAGCAGATGTAAACAAACTGGAGACTGACGCAGTGCAATTGCTGTATGAAACCTTTGCAGTGAGAAAAACAGAAGCAGAAGTTAAACAAGTCTGGATGAGAAGATGTTTGAGGAGACACATCAATACAGGTTGTTTATTCTTTGGCCAGGACAGGAGGTGAGATTTTAACAGTCAGTATATAAACAGTCTCGTTAGACTGTAGACTGCATCTTTATCGTGTTCGTGGAATCTATTACTAACACCGACTTCATGCAAGCATGTGTCTGAGTGTGTGCTGAGTGTGTGCTGCTGTGATCAGCGTTGTGGTGGGTGTGACATTACAGTCAGTGTCTGCTGTATGCATGATGTGACCCTTGTGCAGAACATGTGTGTCGATATGACCAGCACAGAATCAGACATGTGACACTGACTGGCCGATCACTGGCCAGGGTCAGTCACACAGAAAACCGTCTGGTTCCGGTCTCTGGTCAATCAATGCATCCCTAGATTTGAAGCTTTTCTTTATTTTTTATGATAGTAAATGAAGAGTCTTTGGGTTTTGAATTATTGGTTGGACAAAAGAAACCATCACTTTGGACTGTGGGAAATTGTAATTTTTCACAATTTTGTTACATTTTATAGACTAAACAATTAATCAGGTAATAGTGAAAATAATCAGCAGATTAATCACTTATTAAAATAATCATTCGTCACAGTCTTGGTGTCATTTTCAGTACTCCACATTACTCATCTGTGTCTGTGCTTAACATGAAAATACCCAGCAGGTTAGCATCTGATCACTGCTATTCTTCAGCCTAAAATAATACTGGCAGGCAATAAGAGGCTAGACAAGGTCAGGGGCTTGAGGTCCTTTTTCTAAAAATATCAGAGTTGTCTTTCTTTTTTTCCTTGTGCCCCCTCTGCAGATCTTCTATTTAGGCTGCTGTGGTTTGTCTTATTATTATTATGTTTCCCAGTAATTAACCAGGATACTGTTGATGATGGGCATCAGGAGCACCAGGAGCTCCAGGACAGGGTCTTGGAGCTGTAAAGCCACTTGGTGCCTTCATTCTTGCATTAATCATTTGTTTTTGTTTTTTTTATTCATCTTTATGTGATTGCAGAATCTCTTTTCCAGTAGCAAAAGTGTAAAATATCAATCTCAAATGTTTCACAGTCCCCAGACCCTCACTAATGAGGTCATATACCAGCCTAAATGCTGGTACAGAACACAGAGAACACAACAATGTAGATGCCTTCACCAGGTGTTTGTAGAACATTTCTGGATCCCCTGTTCTCTCCTGTTCGGTGACTAACACACCACACATACAGACTGGCAAGTAGACACAGACAGCAGAATTTCCCATCTGTTGTGCATAAACGTGCATGTTTGTACACGCAAACACACACACACACACACACACACACACACACACACACACACACACACACACACTCATGTGCACACACCCTCAAAGACTTGTAAGCTCCAGGGATGGGGGGCTAAAGGGAGGCAAAGGGATGGGCAAAGAGGAAGACAGAGGAAAGAGTGGGGTGAAAGGAGGAGAGGAGAAAGGGTACACTATCTCGGCGGGCGGTTCAGAGCTGCCTGGCAATGTCACTATGTCATCGCCATGGGAACACAGAGCCTGCAGACTCTTTTGGACTAATAGGCAGTTGTCAAGGCAATGATAAGATAAATGCTGCGTTTGATGGAAACATAGAGCGATGGGCCTGATAGGCACCAAGAAGCCCAAACAATCAGCAGAGAGCTGCTGAGAGGGGAGAACTGCAGGGGTGGGGGTGCTACAAGGCAGGGGGTAGAGAGCGAGAGGGGGAGAAAGGGTGAGGGGAGAAACAGAGGATGGACTCCCACAGGACAGGCAACGTCAAACCTCTTTCTCTCTCTCCGTCTCTTCCAGGGTCTCTCTTTGTGTGCTTGGCCTGTTGGCTTTTTTCTCTTGATTTCTGCCTCGTTCCCCCTCCTGCTATGTGACCTGCACACCAACACTTGACTGTAGAAACAATCTAAACCTGCTGCTATGTGTGTGATATGTTCATAGACACACACGCATACACACACACACGTGCACACACATGTAGAGGGAGGGGGTATGTGCTTATCTAATGTTGAGGATTGAATTCAGTTAGCCCCAGTGGGATTGGGTTAGAAGATGTCAGAAAGATAGATGGGCATCATGCTACTACACCCCAGCCCCCCCATGCACCCCTCAAATTGTTTTGCATGTGTGTGTGTGTCTATGTGTGTTTATCGTCCACGTGCGTGCTCACATAACACATCACATCCACCCACGTGAGAATGCAAAACATTTTATGTCCGATTTGTTTTAAATGCAGCACAAAAGAGAAGGAGCTTCATATAATATTATCAAATACTGAGGTGTAATATGTCTCGTCTTATCTTTTGCATATAGAATGAGCTCATTATATAACATTACAGTTAATATCTGAAGCAAGCATCATACACATACTGTAAAATGCATAATTAGTACTTGTCACACCTAGGGATGGATGGTACAAACAGTACTGTTGGTAACAATATTGTGCTGATTGGTATAATTATCAATTCTGCTTGACCAAAAGGAAGTTGTCCCAAGATTTGTCACAGGAATCGTCGTAATCAGACTGTTCCAACTAATTGTCTGGAAAATGTTTTAAAACCAAAAAATGTGCTGCACAGTTGAGCTCCTCACTGTGCTTGGGGAAAAAATAGCAACCGTGGATGAGACACTGTGGACAGAGCAGATTAAAATATCGGCCTCCTTCTCCTTTGACTTATCTTTACTTGGTTTCCTTCACTGTCTCCTCAGCAGCCTTTCTGCTGACTTCACTCCGTGTGTTTGTCTATTTGGAGAAACTCAACCCTGACACGGAGAGCAGAGGAGAGGAAAGGCAGCAGCATGATAAGTTACACCAAAAAGAACCGATAACATTGAAGCTTTGCTAGATTTTATGATATGTGGCAAACTAAACTAACTGGACTACATACAGACAGCTTTATTTTTAGCTTGTTTGTAACAATTAGTGTAACTTCAGTTAATCACACAACAAAGATTAGGGGGAGTTGGAAAAAAGATCAGTACAACTTACGTTAAATAGATGTGGTTCGGGTTTATAAAGTCAGATAACCAGGACAACAGTAATTACATGGGGTGGTACTGGAAAGGTTTTTGTTTGTTTTTCCATTCATTATTCTACTTTGCACATTAAATGTTCTTAAAATATTTCTGTAATGTATGTAAAATATGTCATAGCCATAATATCACACTTGAGATCATATTTAGATTTTAACAGAAGAAATGACAGTTGTCAGCACATAAAACCAGTGATTGGTTTATTTGTGCAAATCAGTCAAAATAATTGCAATTGCAAAACTTCAGTGCCCCTAAAAAATCGAATCGAATCGAATAGTAATCCCAATTTTGAAAGTCAAATCAAATTAAGGATTT
This sequence comes from Lutjanus erythropterus, assembly GCF_056507025.1. Taxonomy (NCBI): domain Eukaryota; kingdom Metazoa; phylum Chordata; class Actinopteri; order Lutjaniformes; family Lutjanidae; genus Lutjanus; species Lutjanus erythropterus. The sequence goes on from NC_139320.1 coordinate 10,355,824, forward strand.
GGAGAATTGTGACACTGTTACTTTAAGCCATGTGAAATATGTCCAAGTAATCTAGTTAACAGTACAGTAATAGCTACCATACTGTAGTTATACCATTGCTTTACGGCTCAGAAGCACTTCTGTTGAAATTTTAAGAAAAACAAGTATACTGAGTTATATACCATTACTGTCCATGCTTCAAAATACACAACAGTATAAATGTTGAGCCATACCACCCAGCATTAGTCACATCACCTGGAAGCCTGGAAGATTGATGCATACTGGGACTCTGGTAGCTGTTGAGCCTGTCTCACTGATCTTTGTCCTAGAGGAGAATCTGTCCTTTTGCCCCGAGGATCGCCTCTCTTTATGAAAACCAAAGCCAGATTCAACTGTAATCTAATGTTTGATCAAAGTTACGGGAAGAGAAAAGAAGAGAGGAGAATAAGAAACATGACACGGCAGCAGTTTACTGTATGTCTTGGTGTTTAATACTGTAAGTGTTGAAGCTGTACCTCCAGCCTTTGGCTGATTGGGCTGTCATGTCAGTGTTGTGGTCATGTATTGATTTGCCAACAGTCGTACATCAACAGTGTAACTTCTCTTTCTCAGTTTCCTTTCCTCCTCTGTTCTCTGTTTTATATGCTTGCATACACACACACAGACACACTCGCACACACACGGAGGGCAGGGTCATTTGATCCGGATCAAACAAGTAATTTTAACTCTGAATAAGATCACAATCCTGGTTCAAATACTCTGGATCCTATAAAAGCTTGACAATGTAGACACCGATTGTGTGTTTCTTCTGTCTGTCTTTGTCACACAAATGCATGCACACACACTCAGATAGACACACACTACCTATATGAGTGTGTAAGGCCTGTATGATCTTTTCTCCAGAGAGTCTGATTGAGTCTGATGCCCTGCAGTAATGGCTAGCCATACCTGGCCATAGCTGCCTTCTCATGGCCTCAGGCTACTGCTTAGCAATTCCACTCAGAATACAATGGGCTGCAGGCTTACACACACACACACACACACACACACACACACACACACACACGCACACACACACACACACACACACGCACACACACACACACACAGAAACCCATATACATCCAACAGACCTCTTTCAAAGCTGCTGTCCAGTAATGAATTTCCAGACCTTGGAAAGCTCCTTCTGATACACTTCAAACAGGTACTAACAAAAAAAGACAGACTACTCATTCATCTCACCCTACCTCCACCGCCTGTGTCTCTTTCGCCTCATGAAACCCAGACAAAGTGCATTTATGGATCAAGACCACCAAACCCAGCAGTGTATGCCTAACTGTATCCTTCATATCAAATTTAAGAACATGAAAACCTGAATGTTCTTCTGTAGAACTACATAAATCTTTATGAATGAGTTTCTGCATATTCTTCCTCTTAAGTGTGGCTCCCTCTCTTCTTGGGATGGATTCATTTTAACTTATTTGTTGTCTGACACTGGCTAGTTGTACAGAGGAGCGAGTCACAGGAAGAACAGGATCCACATATGAAGACATGCCAATCACCAGGCTTGGAGAAGGCAGGCAAGAAAGAGGACAAGAAAGGTACTACGGCAGCCTCTCCAACCAGCGTTTGAAAAGAGAATACATTTCTGTCACACTCACTTCTTGTCTGCTGGATCAGCCCGTTTGAGTCGGGAAGGGGAGACACATGCAGACACATACAGGCGGATACACACAACAGGCATCTCTTGAAGGTGGTAGGCTTCACCTACTGTGAATATTCAGCCAAGCATGTTGAATATGAGTTCAAACCATTCAAAATTATCTAAAATTACAGAGTCTGGAGAAATAACAGTTTTGGTGTTGTAGCAAAGATTTCGTAGTATTGCAGAGATATCTACTGAGGTTAGCATGCTAACCAGCTAGCCTTTTAGGTTTTTGTCCAATAAATTAACAAAATAAACTCACAAAATGTTAAGAAAGGTAATCTTAGACCTATTTTCCCTATAAAACAGAGGAATACAACTGCATACTTGAATTCATATTTCTCACTTTTGTCATGCCTAATTTACTTGTTTTTACTAGCTTTTTTAAACTACTTTTTACTGTTTCAATTGTCTTGTTAATAGGACTGAACAGTTAATCATAATTTTATGGAAATCGCTATATGCACAATATTTGTTAAAGGTAAAATATGTGTCAAAATTTAAATTGAATATTGTGGTGTTGCAGAGGTGTCCTGGCCGACACATCATTCTCTAGACTTCAGAAAACATCTTTGTTTAGTACAAATCCCTGAAAAAAATATTATACCATAATCAATTTAATGTGTTTTTCAATGAAAATGAGAATAATGATGTAAAAATGATGCTTTCCTCTTATATTGCCAATCAGAGAACAACTGCAGTATCAGTCAAAATAATTGCAATTAGATATTTCTTCAAAATCCTTCAGTCCTACTTTTTAACTTAACTTTACCATAAAACATACTTCACACTCAACAGACAAAATAAAACTCACTGAAACGGTCTTGGTTTGTCTTCTCACTGTTTCAGCAATTTCCACTCCTGGTTTGGTCAAAATAAGTCCTTAATTCACCGAATTATATGTGAAAATATTCTGGCTCCTGGCTGCCTCTCTCATGTCTGACCTCCTTCTCACTGCACTCTCACCTGACGCCTCCCCTGAACCTGAACAGATTCAGAGTCCTGGTGGGAGCCAGGTACTGTATTCTCTGTTGTCAAGCTGGCCTCTGTTGGTCTTGGAGGCTGTTTGGTCCTGATCCAGCCATGTTTATTGGGAGGCTGCTAAGCCCGGTTCCATTACACGGTTGGCCTGCCACGGTTCTGGTGCTCATTCCGGCACTACTCCCCACTGTCATTCTCCACTGGGTCCCCATCGCATGGGGTCTGAAAACAAAAGCTCGTGCATTAGGTGTGAACACCAACACTGTGCCAGTGTGCTAACTAGCTAATGATGGCTACAGACAGCAGCAGTTAATGTAAATTAACTAATTAACAGTTAATTCATATTTGTATGACTTAGGCAGGCGGTGAAAACAACTCTCGTATTGCTCCTTAAATGCGTAGAGTATACATTTTAAAAAGTTATGGCAAACAGCAACTATCTAGCAAGACATGCAAGTACGGTGGATCATGTAAGTACACAACTCAACAAAATATATAACACATGTCTAGCATAGTATAGCTTTAAGCTAGTCTGACTGACTTCTTGCAGTTTTTCATAGTGTTATCAATCTAATCAAATGCTCTAAACAAAAGCAAATTTGTAGGAAAAAGCACTAGAAAAATAATAATAAGAAATTAGGATTTTAAAAACACTTTGGACATTAAAAAAAACATTATAATTGAATACAATTCAGAGTTTTGCAGAGTCGTCTGATACCGATGCTCTTGTTTGGCAAAAGGGTTGAATATGTTTACAGTATTTGTAAGTTTTGTGTGATTTTGTACCCTATGCTCAGATTGGACACCATGCTGGGATGGAGAGTTGAATATTGGCAACAAGGGTGCGTGTGTGCCTGTTTTCCATGTATATGAGGGCAGGGTGATGTAGAGTAGTATAAATATAAAACCCTGACTTCCTGCTGTCTCCTCCATTATGGCAGCCACAGAAACTTAATCTGCCTGAGCACTACAGCTGCCTCCCAGCCTACCTCACTGCTGTCTGCCTTTGCTCCCCATCGCTTCTTTCCTGCCGTCCTCCAACTGTTTCCTCTCTCACTCTCAGCATCTTCCTTCACTTACACTCCCTCTTTTCTCGCCAGATTTCCCCGTCATATCATTAGTCTTTGCGCACAAACTGTATGTTTCATCTCTCGGTGTGGACATAACCTGCTTAGGTTTCCTGTTGGACTCTCTTACAGTCCCTGTTGGGAGAAAATGACAGGACGGTGCAGGAAATGGTGAGACAGACAGATTGAGGGAGAGAGGAGGAAATGGTTGGGACAGGAGCGAAGGACAGGACAAAGAGAGTGAGACATTAGCGGCATGGGGCGCATTGGGTGGCAGCCATATTTATCTTCTATTGTAGGTGTGGTGGCCCCTATGCGATTATCTAAGTTCGTCTTTTTTTTTTTTACCTTGACCTTGTGCATAGAGGGTATTTTCCAGTCAGCAGAACGCTTTATCTCTGAGAGCAACAATCAATAAGGATAATTAATGATGCCCGCCGCAATGATAGCCTCAGCAGTCATTACCAGGCATTAATCCATGCAGTCAGAGGAGGGTCAAGGCCGGCCGCATCGCTCACCTAGGGGCGGGGCGCAAATTAAAATAATCTACACACTGGCCGCTCTGTCAGGCCTTTTCTGATGCATTCACCTCCGTCGGACCATAATTAAAGATGGCCCATTGCTAGGTGGTGGGGCGCCGGGGTGACAATCCACTGCGATGTCTCTTTAATATACAACACTTAGCCCGGAGGATGACACTAACAGCAATCTGCAGGAACTCATCTCACCTGCAAGCGTGGGAGGGTGGATGTTTTTTTTTTCTTCTCTATATGCTGAGACATAAATCAAACGCACAACATGCAATTTTCTAATAACGCGGCGCCATCAGAAATGTGATTTAGCAGTAAATATAATTTGGTCTGGGTGTGAGACATATCAAGTGGATGTATTATCTTTGCAGTAATGCTGTGCTTAGAGAATGAAATATCACAAAGACATGTTTTAACAGGTGATCTTGGGATAAGACTGAACACTGGAGTCTTAATATAAGATGTAACATTAGATGCTGTGATAGATGATGTTGAGCAGGTGATGTCTTTGCAAGAGATTCAACAGTTTGCCTTGAAAATAGACACAAAATTGAAAGTTAAAGGGACAGTTCACACCTAAATCAAAAACACACTTTTTCTCTTGCTTGTCATGTTATTTGTCCATCTAGATTGTGGAGTTATGATCTGCCTTTTGTTTAATATAATGGGACTAAATGGCACTTTGGTTGTAGTGGTCAAAGCAGAATACATTTGAAAAATTCAATACCAGCATCATATTCCAAATTTCATGACCAGGTTACTTAAGATAATTCTTTGTTGTGAGCAGCTTCATGTATGTATTAAAAATGTTTCAGTTCTGGTAGATTCTACTATAGAAAAAATAGTTCATACATACAGGTCTGTGAATTATCTTGAGTAATCTGCTCATGATATCTGGAAGAGACATTTCTGTTGAGTTCAAATGTATTTTTAGGTGCTTGGATCACCACAAGCTGAATGCCAACTAGTTTCATAGTTATATTCAAGAGGAGGCAAAGAGATATCTGTACAGCTGAGATCTCCAAAACTCAGCAATTCACACCAGAACAATCTAGATAGACAAATGGCACCAGTGGTAGGAGGAAAATCTAATTTTTTTTTATGAGTGAATTGTCCCTTTAAAGTATGAGATTCTCACCATTGCAAGAAAAATACAAATCAGATGAAAAAATGTAGTCAGTAGTGATCACTGCATTTCACTTTCATCTGATCTTCTTCCATTTTTCCAGTGGAGAAACACCAGCAAAATGGTTTTATCCTCTCCTCCTCTTTATCCGCCTCTGATTGGCTGTAGCACCACATCAGGGGGGAGGGAGCGTCAGCGCTTCCAAGTGCCCACCTTGTTGTCAAGGACATTTACATTTACAGTTTAAAGTTTGGAGGAGAAATTCAGCTTGATTCCATAATTCATGGGTGACATTTTCATTGTACTTAAACTTTAGGGTAAAAATTGGAAATGTGAGATTTAATTTCCTGTAATGTTTAAATTACTTTTTTGCTTGGCCGGCGTCCAAACGCGAGGAAGCGCCGAGGGGCAGAGAAGAGATGTTTAAGCAGAGGTTGCTCTCACTGCCAGCGGAGAAGTGGAGAGAATCTATAATAATGAAAAATGCATTTATCCTCAGCTGCCATGCCTCCTTTTCTCCCCCTACGACAAAAAAAACCCCTACTGCTGTGAAAATGCATGTGTGTTAGCGAGCCGGAGTAAGGTATGTGTCACATTCAACATGCACAAGCAAAGTGAAAAATAACTACATCAAATTCAAAAAGCCTCCAGTGTGTCGAGTTGGAACTTATCCCGAACGATGAGGAAAGTCAAACTGCGAGCATCAAGAAGGGCGCTTGATGATGATTGACAAGCATTGGTTATATCTCACTCCCACGCATGATTACGCCGTCTTCATCTATCCTCCAGTAGCTCTCTCACCTTCAGCTCTGTTTGGTTTAAGTGAAGAGGCGTGCAGGCATAGCACAAGACGCTCATGTGATTTCTATCGAGTCATTCTCACCAAGTTAACTTCTCTTTCCCCCGCTTTAAATTTTCATCTTATTAAACTTATTACTGGTCAGGAAACACAAGGGCCGAGGGTGTGAACTCCCATTGTAGCACATCAGAAGCACTCACACATGCAGGCAGAATGTCAAACATATATATGTGCAAGAAAAATCTAGCATTATTCCAGGAAATAATGTGCTTACAGTGTACTGAGTATTTCTCCTGATTAATTTCAGCAAAACCAGCAGTGGATATAAATGTTTTATATGCGAGTGTGGTGTAAACACTGCCAGTAGACTTCAGGAATATGGCAGTCATGTCGAACATTTCCCAGCAGGCACTCTTGTCACTGTGACATTTATTTTTTTAGCTTACTTTCACATCACATCACTGGTGATTTAGATGGGCAAATTAAACACAAGAAGAGGCATAAATCTCTTCCTTGCCGGCCAATATACACCCACTCCAACAGTTTTTATAGTCTCATTTGTCCCAGTATTGTAACTGTATACTCTGTAGTCACAAATGAATTGACCTGAGTGCTTAGGTCCCTTAAACACACTTCACTTTAAATTGATCAATGAATTCTACACATTTTGCTTTTTTTCCCTCACTTGATTATTCTGCTAACTGTGGTTTTCCCCATTTTCTCTGCCTATTTCCGTCCAATAAGGTAATGGAGAATTACAGAGATTAGTGATATGCATATAAAAGACTGTCAATCATTTAAAATTAATTCTGTAAAGCGTCTGATGATGTGATCGTTAGATTGCTGATCTTCAGACATGAGCCGTCATTAGGCAAACTGAAGGAATTGTTTATGGAAAATGGCTTCTTCTGCTGATGACATGCGTTTAGGAACAAAATTTTGAGTTTATGTTTTCTGCTTGTTTTTCTGATCTTATTTGGAAAGTGATTATAAGGAGGAATATAGCTGGAGCAGCAGAAAACATCTTGCATTCATTATCGCTTAAACAACACAAGGTCAAAGGTCTGAAATATAGTGTTTGTTGGGTTTCATTTAATATAATTTGATTTATCTGGCCTTGTTTGCATGTCTGTGTTTGTGTGTGCATTATCCTGCATATTTCCAAACGTGTTGGTTCATACCCGTGTGCACACCCTGGTCTTTCTTGTCATCAGCCTGTTTGAGTCGGGAAGAGGAGACACACACATACACACACATACAGGCAGATACACACAGCAGGCATCTCAGAAAGGTTGTGGGCTTAAAATCTAGTCTACTCTCATACTGTCAAATGAGGAAAAATATATAATCTATGATTATTCAGCCAAGTCATTTTTACACTTAAAGGTAGGGACACCTTTGTCCATTCAATTACGATATTAGATATACACTCTTTTTTCTTCATGTTTTTAATTATTTATTTATTTTATTTATTCTTCTACTTGTTATTAGTATTAGTAGTAGTCAATATAGTAATCGTAGTCGTAGTAGTAGCAGTACATGAAGCTGAAATTGAACTTAAGTCTGAAAAGCTTGTGTAGTTTGTATAATGGTGTCCATTGTGCAACGCTGTATGATTCTGGCTTGTGACGTTCCAATTTGCAGCTGACAGAATTTTGCATGATGCATTGCTGAGGGTTTAAATTCACTGTTTTATCTTCCAAAATGCAAATGTTTGTGTTTGTCATGCATTTGTCATTTGTTTTTTCAGAACTTGATGGTTTATGTTGTTAATTGTCATTTTTGTGCTGGTTTATTGTGACACTATGGGTGCAGTGGGTAACACATTTCTTCAATCCAGCTGGTCAAGATCACACAAGATTGAAAATCTGAAAGTGCTATTTGGCTTTATTTTTGCACCGCTTAGCAAAGTGGCTACAAAAAGGAAGCATATGGTAGGCATGCAGGCATTATGGGATTTAGACTGAATGCAGAACAATATCACAGGTCTTATATGTCAATAGCACCTGTCAAAACCTGTTTTCCTTATTCATTTACTTATTCATTCATCTTATTTTATTTTATTTTTTATGTATTCCTTATTTTCTCCAGTAAAATACAACAAACTAAGACCTTTACCAAACTATGACAAGCTTAATTGCTTCGTTAACGCATTGTAAAACACAATTCAAACTCAACAGAAACCAAATGTCACTCACCCAAACTCTCATGGTTAGTCTTTCCACTGCTCCAACAATCGCCAATTCTGGTGACTATTGTCTAGTTGTCTAGTGACTCTTGATTTGTCTGGGCTTGTGTGCATGTTTGTGAGTTTATTTGTGTGTGTGTGTGTGTGTGTGTGTGTGTGTGTGTGTGTGTGTGTGTGTGTGTGTGTGTGTGTGTGTGTGTGTGTTTGTGTTTGTGTTTGTGTGTGTATTATCCTGCATATTTCCGGACCTGTGCCTGTTTGTACCCCCTATGCGCACCCTGGTCTTGTCATCAGGTTAGCCGGTAGGTGTTCCTGATATCGCTGCAACCTGCCAGCCGGTTAATTAGAGCAGGCATCCAGCCACCCTGGCTTCATTTGACTATCAGCCACCAAGCCACTTACTCCATAATTTCCTGCCTGAATTGGAGGGCTTTACTATCGCTCACCCAGGCAGATCGGAAGTTTCCCTTTATCTCCTACATAAAGCCAGCGTGCTGCACCCAAACTAAGCAGGCCCACCATCACCAGAATACATATACATTATGATTACAAGCTGAGGGTGTGAAGTTGAGACAGAGAGCTTCAAACCTGCAGCAAACAACAGATAGGATTGTTTTTCTGTGTGTCTCTGTGTGTCATGGTAAAAAAAAAAAAAACTATGAGATCTTTCAAGTCTCAAGTTTGTTTGTTTTTTCAAACTCTGTGTGCTTGTATGTGCATGTGTGTATATTTCATATTACAAATTCTGTGTGTGTGCCATCGCCTGAGTGTGTGTACACACTGTTGTCCACCGTGTCACACTGCCTTTTAACTTTTTTTATGGTTTTCTCTTCATTAATTGAAAACATGACGGGGTGCTCTCGGGGCCTGATGGATGGAGCAGGAGAATTGAGAAAGCCATTAGCTTTACTGGAATCACAGCCTGTCAAGCAGTCAATACACACTGCTTTATGTGTCTGCAAGCAAAGATGGAACAATTATCCCTTTTATTAGGCAGCCACGGCACGCGCAGACACACGCACATGCACTCACACATGCAGAGCATCACAGGCAAGAGGAGGGCAGCAATAACGATCAGCTAAAATCAGTCATTCATTACTGTCAAGTACACCTGACTCTCAGCTTATTAAAAACGGGCATAATAGGAGGAAGGAGATCGAAAAACTTAATTAGTAAACAATTGTGATTAGTAACCTTTGGAATAAATAGACATTTTCTGACTTTGACTTTTAGAGCAGCGTTATCATATATCAAATTAAACTACAAGCAGCACACACACTTTGCATTTAATTTGCATATGCTTCTGTTTCTGCACAGACAAAGTCACTGTTCAGAAGTCTATATACATAGAAACCACTCCACATATATTTCTTTTTTGTACTGCTAAGAATCTGGCTAAGTCTGGATCTCTATCATAATGCTGTTCTCAGTTTTATTGTGTTTTCTAATGAGTGTTAATGCATGATAAACACATGCAAAAACATGATGATCGAGAAGCTATGAATAACGCGAACAGCTATCCGGAATGTCCCTGGCCTCCCAGCCCCTTGTGGGGGTCATGCCCCCTCGCTGAGCAGCGCTGAGCAGAAGGAGGTCACGAGTTCACGACCCAGGGGCTGGTTTAGTAATAGCAGGACACTGCAGGCTGTCTGTGAGGGGATGGCTGGGGCTGCAATCAATACAACAGGTACAGCAGCAGCAGTGAGGATGTCTCTGAGGACATAAGCATTATAAGAAACTACACAGCATGGAGTACATACAACAAGTACATTTATTGTATACGAAGAAATTTCTTGTACGTGAACCTCATGATTATAGTGTAGTCGTCACGATTGTTAACAAATGTTGTAGCTAATAACTAAAATTTTTTTGACATACAAGTTGGACTTCCTGAGCCTAAAAGATGTTGAGGATGGAAAAACGAGATGAGAAATGAAGGGAGAGTGAAAAAAGAAGGAGTGTGCCTTTTTTCTACCACATCTCTGCCATTGCTATATAAGCGGTGGAGCACTTTACATAAGATTTATTACATCCAAGCAGAAATATTATCTTCTGCGGGTGCCATTCATCACCCGGGCCATGAGACGCTGTGAATGATACCACCAAATTATGTAGATCAGCCATGTCTGAGGGGACGATTCAATTTGGTAACCTTGGTAACCCCAGGTACTCGGAACACCACGGCTCCCCAACACATACCCGTTTTTTGGCACATCACTTAGCAAGTTTAAATACTAAAACAGACATAATCACAAAATATACTGGACTTAGCACTCTTAAAGTAGGTCATGCAGACATTAACACCATCTGTGTGCTTACATGCAAACACACAAAGACATATCAAGACATGAGCAGAGAGAATGAAAATAAAGACAGTTTCTGAGAGTCGTAGAGGCCATTAAATGCATGAGGAGGTGGAAGGATGTGTGGAGAATATGCAGATGCAACAGAAACTATTGACCAGCTTCACATGGTCATTTGGGGTTTCTGTGGCTCGGTTGTGAACATGCCTATGAAAACTGTTGACCAATAGAAACAATTCCTGTCAGTAGCACGAGGCCCTTGACATGAGGCCCTTGATATTTTCATGAAATTTCTCAGAAAGTTGGTATGGGCCCCTAACAACCTATTAAATTTTTGTTAACAATGCAAGATAGGACATTTGGCCTTGGCGGACGTCTGCACTCTCCGAGGGCCCTTTCAGCACTCAAAATTAGCACCAGCCACCAACCAAATGTTGGTGTAATATGCATGTGGCTGTAAGATTTGCTTCACTCACCATCCAAAAAACCCCAAAACAATGGTAATCTATGGTGTGGTGACTGGTAAAATTTGAACATTCACTAGTAATGCTGCCAGTAGACAAATATATAATGAATCCTCCTTCTAGTTAATTGATATTTAGTTTTGTTTTTGTTTAGCTAAAGCCTGATATAGTTTATTCCTTTGCGCATAGTGTGGCTCCAATTGAGCCATGTTTATGCACATGTTCCTTCATTGTGATTAAAATTTGTTCTTCAGTCCCACATATAACATCCTGTAGCTGTAAATAGTCATTATTACAAATAAACATTTTTACTCCTGTTTCAGTGATGTTTGCTAAATATTCAGTGCCCTGCTGTTTTAGGAAAATACTGAGCATTGTTATAAGAGCAGTGTACAGAATTTAGTGGCATCTAGGGGTGGGTTTACAGATTGCAAACACCTCGCCTCCTCTTCCAAGTGTGCAAAGAATATGAAAGGCTTGTATCTAGAGCCAGTATTTGGTTTGTCTGTTCTGGGCTACTGTACAAACATGGCAGTGCAACATGTCAACCACCAAGAGGACTTGCTCCCTCTGTAGATATAAGCAGCTCATTCTAAGATAATGAAAAGACAACACATCTTATTTTCATTTGATTTTACACTAATGAAAACACAGCCCCCTAAATCTTACATACTGAAACTTTAAATTAACCTATATATTTGTTACCCGTGTTTTTTAAGATTTACATCTTCACTAGGCACCGATGAGCTGAGTGTTTTAGCCGCAGAAAGTACTGAGAGAGATGAACTAGCTCATCGGATTCATCAACAGTAGTGTTGTTCAACTCAACAAAAGAACAGTTTTCCATTTTTGTTGTTTCATCCTCAAGTCTGAACAATTTGAAAATAGGGAAGAAATAGACATGTAGCCTAAAAACTAGTATGATAGTAAAGTTTTCATCACATATTTTAAAATAATTATACAACTGTCTAAGTGGCTCCTGGGTCTCTAAACCCCCCAGGATGCCCTCTTTAATAGGAAGAATATGTTTAGTATGTAGCTGATAATTCATGGTTCAGCCAGTAGTTTCCATTTTCACCTGAATAATCTTAAAGCACCATGAGTCAAATAAGTTGCATAAACTGTGTCCTATATTTAATATTTATCTGAAGAAACCAGGATACAGACAGAATGGCTAACAGAATCATACTGTACCTTGTGTTTACACTTGCTCTTTGTACTTCCTGATGTAAGCACTGGTCCTCTGTGGTTTAAAAATCCTAGACTCACCTCTGCTCATCTTTGATCAAAAACCTGCCCACATACAACACCTGCAACCTCACAGTCACAACCCCCTGTGGATACAAAGCACTCATATACAGTATTTATCACATATTTCATTGTTTTGACCCAGATATTACAGGGCAGTTTGCCCTGCTCTCATTCAAAGCACACACAAATGTTTTTTGTAAAAATAATACAACTTGCTCTGAGCCCAGGTAGGTGTATCATAATTACCAATCATCTGTGAGCGTGTTCAGAAACAGGCATCTTTTCCCCCACTCACCGCCGTTTACTCCAGCGCTGAGCTGACTCAATTATGATGCAAAAGGGTGTTTTTGAAAAGCCTGGCTCATTTCTAATTAAGCCACACACTCATACCTATTTGTAGCTCATGTCCTGACATAATGCAAATGCTATGTAAATTAACTGCACTGATCTCCCGCTAGCTCCGCACTCAGAGCTCCTCGGAGACTAGCAGGGCATTTAGTCATACTTTATACTAGTTTGGTTCCTCATTGGCTGAAACACAGGCAGAGACAGATATACTGATGGTTCAGCTGGGAAACAGACAGCACTGCAAATAATTCTTTTAATTGTTTTCCACCTCCTGCCTTTCTCTCTGCTTGTCAACATATCGATCAGTAATGATTATCGCTGCCTGAGTCATCCCTTCCGTTTCTTCTTCCTCTGGTCTCCAGATGCCTTCACAGGCGACAACCTGCCACTCCTCCAGCCTGCAGAGCAGCCACAGGGCTGTCTATGCACCCCCCTCCACCGATCCATTTACTGCGGCCCCCAGCTGAGGCTGTTTAGACAGGCCATTAACACGCTCACTCTGCCGTCACTAAACAACCATACAACGGCTGGTTAGGCAGCTGACTGACCGTATCTGAATGCCGCGGAGGGGTTATGGCCTGAACTGTGGCTCTGTTGGCAGGGATGTTAGGCTCTAACATTTGATATACTCCCGGAAGGATTACAGACCAATTTCTCAGGCTGTGGTGATGCTGCCTGGAAGGCCTATGAAATTACATTTAGTATTGTAGCTCACACTGAGCAGAAAGTTGAGTCAAAAAACAGATTTTTGACAAGAATAGATAAGTTGGCGGTTGTGTTAAGCTGTAATTTCACATAGGGGTATTGCAATACCAGTATTGACATTAACCATGACATTTAATAAATGAAGTATTGATACCATGTTAATAATACACATATGATAATATCGTTAGGCTTTGTGGGTCTTTTGTTTATCAATTCAGCTGGTTGTCTTTCACTGTCCATTATGTGTAATTGCACTTTTTGTGTGCTTTTGTACAGTTACGGTGACAAACTCTCTCTCCACGCCCTTGCACTTGTATTTTGAGTGTAATTCATTTCCCAGAAAAGAGACAATACACAGAACACAGAAAACAGAGTTAAAGGATGTAACGATACAAAAAAAGGTATAATACCACAACAAAAAGTCCACAATATGATTTTTATCACAATATTAAAAAACTAGGACAGATGATGACTTGAAAACATGTCCTTTATTAAATAATAAATATGATTTGTACAACATATATATATATATATCTATAGATATATATATATATATATATATATATATATATATATATATATACATATATATATATAATAAAATTAATTTTCCTTTTAACTAATGAAATTCTGCAGTACTTCTTTAATAAAAGAAAAATAGCCTGCCATAATCTAAGCATGTGCAAAAATTATTTGGCAATAAATGCATAAATTATGAATGCACTTTTTTTGTTTTAAATATTCAATATATTGTTACTTCCCTATAATAAGTATTGTGATTCTATTGTGAATTCTTTGGACCATGATAATTGTGTGGTAAAAATCTAATATATGTCAGGCCTGATTTTACATTTATTACTAGAAAGAGTTATATGTGATGATATTTGATAAACTTGACTTGACAGTCGACGGCACTTTGAGGTCATGCTCTTTGTTTCTGTATGATGGTGGACATTTATATTAAAGAAAGTCATGAAGTTCATCCTTGACCTTTGAGACAGCAAATGAGAAACCATCCCTACAAGATCTATTTAGTAGCTGTTCTGGAGCTTTTGATCAAATCACATGATGATCAGCAAATGGATTTTGCAAACTTGTCATGAAATTGTAGATGTTCAAATTTTCATTTGTACTGAGCATTTCAAGTATTAATTTGTTTAATGAATTAAAAGCTGAGTGTGAATTGAACACATTTCATTTTGACACCCTCAATTTTTTTAACTCACTTTATTATTAGTGTGTGAAACATGACTCTGTTTAACTGAGCCACAGTGTCCGTTTAGTATCTTCTAGAGTTTTCAATCATATTTCTTCCTCATCAGCAGATGGCGTTTGCTCATTTGTCACTGACTATTAGGTGCTCAAATAAATTAATTAAATTAGGAATTCATTAATAAACAAAATAAATTAAAGACTTAACTCTTAATTAATGTAATCAATTCTGTAACTCCATGACAAATCCATCCACTGATGTAGATCATATGATAAGATCAAGGCTCCAACAGCCAGAAAATGGACCGAGAGGTAAGATTGTTACCTTAACTAAAGAGAGACATGTTTGACATAGAAATAATGAGAGTTAGTCATACCAACCAAATGCTGCAAAAATATTAAAGTGGCAGGTAGATTTGCTTCATTCACAAGCCAAAAAATTATCATATCGATTATCATTTTTCTTGCTTTTTGTTTTGTTGTTTCTTGTTCAACAAATGGCAATCAAAACTATACCAAAAAAGGCACAATTGCTGCCATTTCTATACTATTGATTGATTACAGATTAATGCATTTTTAATTGGTTATATTCTTTGCAGTGATTAATTGATTAATGATTAGTCATTAACATGCCTGATAGCCATGTGGGTGATTCTGCATACGATAGTGCTATATGTTGACCAATAAATAATAAGATGAAAGGTAAACATAATCATCTTTCAGCCAAAAATTATGAGAAGAACATTTTCATAAGACGTTCATGCCATTACCTCTGCATGCAAAATATTTCTTTTGTAAGAAGAATTCTGATGGTGAGCTGCACACAGTATAATTCTGTGCCAGACTTTAGACAAACATCCACAGTATTTGAGATTATTTTAAATATTTGGACAGCCAGTGCCTGTATTTCCTATTCAAACCAAGCAGGATAGAGAAAAGAACCAGAAATGCAATAATATAAATCATTACAGTTAATCTGTCCAGGTCTAGACTTTGCTCTCTCTTGACTCATCTGTGCCACCAGTCATCTCTTTGTATCTTTGTCTCTTTTTTGTTCTCTCTCTCCATATCTGTGTGTCTTTGCTCAGCCCATTAATTGTGCCCGAACAGTGCCACATGCCTCAATGAAAATAAATTGCTTTTAATTTGGGCTTTCCTTTTTGCCACGGCCGGCATCACTTAATTTCATTAGCTCTGAACCTGTAGAGCGCTTTTTCAAAAGCGTCATCTCATGGACGCACTTGAAAATGAAAAGAAGCCCCGCTTTTTTTTCCCCTCCTCGCTCCCTCTCTCCTCTCTCTGCGCTCCTCAATTAACAGAATCGTTTCCTTTCAACTAAAATGAATGTTATTGAAACCAATTAGCATGGACTGGAAAATCTCTCGTTAATGAGGGGAGTGTGGGTGAGTAAACAGGAATGAAAAGATGAAATTAGAGAAGAGGCTCTTCTTGTTGGCCTGGAATAATGACATGCTTAGTCGCCTAATTGTCTGGTGAAAAGCACCGCTGCGATAGTAACAGATTGCGGTGTTCATTAGGCAGCAATGGGCCACCTGCTGCTGGGGCGGCGAGCCCGCAGTCCCCGTACACGTGTTTATCCCAGGGGGCACTTTTTTTTGGACACAACGCTCACTATGAAAAGCAAATGAGCTTGCCAATATGCTGCAATGTTGTGTCCTTATTGCCAAGGCACAGAAGCATGATATGTCAAATCAAATGAAATGAATGAAACCCAATAGTGTGAAGCTGGAGGGTTTCCTCTTCTTTTTTTGATGATGTTTAGCGGGAAATGACCTATAAAAATACACGGGTTAGCAAAACTATGTAATTTCATTATAAATCCTAAAGATAAGTATTCTGTTCACCATTTCTGTGATCATATCTCATCACAGGGCTCTTTATTGCTGCTTTTGAGGCCCAGTTTGTACAGAGCGTGAGGGTTGAGAGAGGGATAATGGGCCTCTAATTGCAGTGTGGATCAGGTTTGGGAGGGGGTGGCATTCTCCCAGTATTTATCCCCCTCCATGAAATATTTAATGGCTCGCCGGGAGAAACAAACTCTACACACATTCTCTAATTCATAACCTGGAGACAGCCTTAGACATAAGAACACAATGCATCCATATCTCGATCCCTCCTCTTTGTGTCTCTGCGGCTCTCGCTCATATTATTCCTGACTACACAGAAAGAGAGAAAAAAGAGAGATTTAAAAGTAGCCGCTCCTAAGTGTAATGTTAATTAATTCATAATTAATTCTCGCATTAGGACTAAAATGGGGAGCACATATTCTTAAGCTCAGTGGGGTCCGCTGTTGCTTTGAGGCAGAGTGGAGAGTGTGGATTTTAAAGAGCTATGACCCCTCGATGTAACAAAATAACAAAAGTCATCAGCTGCAGCCTCTTCTCAACCATTTCCCCAACCATTTCAAAGCATCACAAGGCTTTTGTGTGTCAATGCATGAATATCTCCACTGTGTATAAATGTGTACATATTTGTGTGTGCATACACTACATATCAACATTGTTTAAGAGTCATTCATGTGGTCTGGCGCTCCAGCAGAATGCAAATAAGTCCCATTGTTGCTTGTTGCACCGTCTACAGCTGTTGGCCATAATTATCTTGCAGATAACTTAAAGGGTGTCAATTAAAACGCTGCTCTTTTTCGCTGCCCTCATCTATCGCCTGTGTCCCCTTCCTGCTCCCCCTCTTCCACCTCTAGGGGAGTGAAGGTGAAGGTTCAGGGTGAGGATGGAGGTGGGAGTGCAGGGGGGGAGGTGATGAGGGAGGTGAGGGGTTTCTCTAGGATGTTTTAGTAACGCCGAGATGTTATGAGTAATTTGTGTTTGATATAAACATCTACATTCATTAAGGGTTCTAAAAGTGTTCTTCCTGAAGGCCTGAGGTTCAACTCTGGTTAGCACCTTTAGGAGTATAATCAGAAACTCTTGTTTTTAACGCTGTGTCTTCTGTTCTTTTATTGCATTTATATGTATTTATTAAGCTCACACACAGGTAGAACACATGAGCTTGGTTCATTCATGAATTTCTAATAAAATGGGGTGAGTTTGTCCCTGTGGACCTCCCTCTTAGGGGCAGGGTTTGGATTTTCCTCTTGCAGAGGCTAAGCGTACCCTAGATGCTCACCCCACCCCATTTACACCACATGCACCCTCCCATCACCCGCCATAACACCTCCCCACTCTCCTCAGGGACAGTTCAACCTTTGAGCGCTGGGGTTTGGCTTCAGAACCTCTGCACCACACTGCAGTGGGTTTAGTGGAAATGAGCAGTGAAATATTTATCTTTGTTTACAGTCATTAATGATGTAGATAAATGACCCAGAAATCAACCTGGAATCGTGGTTTTCATGCCTTGTATCTCCATCAGACTAAAATAAATATTTTCTGTCTATCTGACTCAAACATGTGAGGTATCAGGAGACTGGATTAGACGTTATGGTTCATCATAACCTAATTTGATTAAAGATGAAGTTGATTAAGCAACATTGGTTTGATGTTCAAGTATAAGATGCAGCAAGGGAAATATAATCTTCAGAGTTGAGTTTTTGTTGTGGGACACAGAATTATTGGGCTCAGCAATTGTGGTTTGTAATGGAAACACAGATTACATTTTAAATTTTATTTGTATTTCAAGGGTCTTTGGGGATTTGAGGACAGGAACCTCTCCTTCTTTCCCTTGAGATTTCCTCTGCTTAATTGATTTACTTTATGCAAAATGACACGCCCCTCCACGCGCGCATGGAATCAGCTAGTGTCAGTGCCATGTGTTGGGATCCACTTCCTGTCTTGCCCATACACACATACACACACACACACACACACAAACAAACAGCTGTGACTTGACAAGATCTGCAGGGTGATGCAAAAGCCATTACATTTTTATCACAAATGAAGAAAATCTGAAAATAATAGTACGAAATTTAGGGTTTACAGCCATTAATGCAAAAATCATTATGCTCCCAATGTGTGTGTATGAGTCTTATCCTATGATATATATACAATTCTATATTAATTATATTCAGGATAATGGTGTTCACATGGGAAATGAAAAACCTGGTTATTCATATCCCTGTATACAGTACCAGTCAGAAATTTAAACATACTTCTCAGTGTATTTTCTAAGAGATGGTTATACCAACTGTGCAAAGTGGCTATCAAAAGATGGTGGCTTTGAAGAATCTAAAATATCAAAGGACAAAAAAACTTTTGCATACTTGAAGGTCGACAGGTGCACAGGAGGAGACCATGGGTTGACAATAAAAATAAAAAAATTCTTGCACATTGTCTTCTGCACTTGTAGTCAAAAGATTTAATAACAACAATGTTATTAAATATTCTATTAAATCTACAAACATATATGAATGTAATATAAATATAAATATACATGAGAAATAAATGCTGATTGAACATGTCGCCTCGTTTTTATTGCCTCTCATCAGGAAAACAATCTAGGACATTTTAACATACTTTGTAAATAAGACAAAATAAGTGGATTTATGTGGGATTAACAGTAAAACAATGTACACATTTTAAATGCTTTATTAAAAGTGTACTGCAGATGTAAATCTTAAATTAGTAGAATTCCCTCCATAGTCTTTTATTTATTTGGCAACCCAAATTAAATATCCTGTGACCCACCTGTGAGTCACAACCCAGTCTCTGGGAATGATTACCACTGGTGCACATAATCATAACAGTATTCAGGTTTCTGATCACCTGCCTGCAGCTTTGTCTTGATTTCTCACCATCTCAGCTACTGTGAGATGGTTTATTACCCTGGATAAGGTGTTTACATGCCACAGCAGAGGTGGGACTAAGTCATTGCTTTGCAAGTCACAAGTAACTATCAAGTCTTTGCACTCAAGTCCCAAATCAAATCCCAAGTCAAGATTGACAAGTCCAAAGTTTTTAACTTTGCATTTCAAGTCAGAAACAAATTGTTACGCACATTTCATCAAATGTAACACCATTTAACACCAGAGCCTTGACTTACTGTTCTTTGTGCAACTTCCAAAGTTGAACAAAGCTGGAATTTTTTATGTCTCCATCTATAATTTTCGACTCACACATTTTGCATACTGCAATTCATTTCTTGTGGACTGCCGTGCATTTTTTGTATTCAAACAAATCTACCCTTGGTATTATTTTTTACGTGAAAAAGTCTCAAATGAAGTCATGAGCCTTTGGTGTTAATGTCCAAGTTGAGTTGAAAGTCTTTTTTGATTTTGTCAAGTCTGAAGTCATCAAATTTGTGAGTTGAGTTTAACTGGAGTCCACACCTCTGTGGCACAGTATAAGATAAGATAAGATAAGATAAGATAAGATAAGATATTCCTTTATTAGTCCCACAGTGGGGAAATTTTCAGTGTTACAGCAGCAAAGTGTATAGCATAAATAGTAAAATCAACAGCAAAAAGAGACAATAAATAGCAGCAAGCAAAATAAACAGGGAAATATAACTGGGAAAATATATAACATAGGAAATGGTAACAGCAAATATACATTATTTACAAATTTACACCATGGCACAGGGGGAATATGGATATTGCACATTGAGTTAGGAATTTTGGTACAGATATTGCACACTGGATGATAATACACCTGGTTGGAGTATTGATATTGCACATAGGAACACACAGTTGTTCTACTACTATTACTACGGTCTACTGTGAGCACTGCTGGTTGTAAAAGCACTGCTGGTTGTATCCTGGTTTTTATCCGAGTACTCCAGGTTTCTCAAAATTGGGATGTCAGATTTCTAAAACTGCAAATATGGCTAATAAAATGGAGGCAAAGGGGTAGCACTTGGGTAGCAGAGACAAGCCTGTGACAAGTGGGACACATGGGGACCAGGACTAGTCTTTACGTATTGATGAATGAATGAATTAGGAGTTATTGAGGAGCTCATTGATTGTCAGCCAATTCAGGATTAATGAATGCCAATAGGGTGTCTTGGTTCTTGAATAGTGGATTAGGGTCAGAGGAGATGGTTACACTGATGCAGTCCTCCACTTCTTTCACCACGTCCCACTCCTCATTCATTCTCTTCCTCTGACTAATGCCTCTGTCTATTTATAGGGGCTGTTTAGCTACAAACAGTCCACATGTTGTCAAGCTCAATTGTGCATCACCACAGAAAAAAGCCCCTTTTTGTCCCCATCATTTGTTTGGTAAACGCATGTTGTTTGTTGGTTTGTTATGCCTTTACATAGACTTTGAAATGTCAGGTGACAGGGTTGTAAATAAAGGGTGAACCTGGATGGATGGCTGGATGGATGGTTGAATGGATCACCTTGTTTTAAGAAAACGAGGTTCTTGGTGTGCAGGACTAAAGTTTCAGAATGTCTCATAGTTTTTAAACTTTCTCTTCCTCTGTGATTTGATAATCTAACTCTTACTTCCTGGTTTTATAATCTGACATTTCCTGTTTAGTCAAGCATTTCCCTCTTGTGGAGAGGAGGAAACTAGAGACTGTTGTACTGGATTTGATTAGAAGGAAGTGTGTCCCTATACACTCTCTCTTTGACCTCAGGAAAACAATTATTGTCTCCCTCCAGCCCTCGTCCACATTTCAGTCCATGTGGTCAGTGTTGTACTTTGTTAAATAGCTACAACATTACATTATTGCCTTTTCTAGCAGCATGGCCCTTTGAAAGTCCATCTAGCGGCCTGTCAGTCGGTCCACAAATTTGGTCCAAACTAAGACCAACAAGACTTAAGTTTTGTAAAGACACTAATGGTCCCCAGAGGATGAGTCGTACTGATATCTCAACAGCCCAACAGCTAAGGCCTAAGTCTGGGCTTAGGTAACTGGTATGTGCTGGAGTGCAAAACACTTGTAAGGGCATGGAATCGCATTTTAAGATCTATTTTTTTTATATCTTTTTAGCCTGTATTAGATACAACACCTGTCAAGTGACAGGAAAGAGAGAGAGAGAAAGATGCAGCAAAGAGCCACAGGTTGAAACTGAACCCTGTGCTGAGGACTCAGCCTCATACATGAGGCGCACGCTCAAGGTGAACTACCAGGACTCGCCATGAAATAGTATGGCAAATGTTACATACAATTGTGGGTTGGGCACTTACTGTACTTTTTATTTTAAGTCTTTTAATATATTCACAACTAAGGCATTCAAGCAACCAACTGCATGATTTACACATCTTCCAGCCTCTTGTCTTACAGAATGGACAAGAGGTAAAAACAGCATCATACACTTACATGTAAACCTCTTTTATTGTAGCTGCTCCTATGCCTGTTTATCTTTTTTTTTTTCTTTTAAATGCTTCTGGGCTTCCCCTGGTAACCCTGTGTTTAACGTTATCACACTGTGAACTGTGAGTTATTCCCTCAGGCAAAGTCTGCAGAAATGCAGCCTTACAGAAAGTGTGTATAAAGGCCACAAAAGGTCTGCAAAAAAAACCTTTATGCACTTGATAGTTTGACAGTAGGACAGCCATAAGCCCCTGCAGACTTTGTTGGACTGCAGCTCAAACTCTGTGATTGTGGACCTTGGGATTGGGCTAACATCTCCAAGATGTATTGGTACAACATTTTGTACATTAATGGTTCATAGATAATGAATCCAGAAGATTTTCATTATCCTGATATTTCCTCATCGTAAGACTAACATTTTGTGTTTTGTGTTCTCTCAAGAAGTATTAGGTGACATAGATTTGTTACAAATATTTTGGTAAAAATTTTGGTGATCACTTAATTTTCCATCTAGCATTGTCATCAGGTCAAAAGTTTAGTTTGTCTAATACTTTTCTACAAAACCAATAGCATTTCCATTACCCTCGGGTGTCTTGTGTTAATGTTGATTCTCAAAAGTTAAGCTAAACTAAACATGCTAAATTTAGATGACAAACCTCATATCCATACCTGGTAAAACTATTCTGATGTTAGTAGTATGTTACAATGTAGTTCAGGCACTAATGCAGCTGCAGACTGGTATTAACTGCTACTGGACATCTTTTAAATTTGTGCACATGGTCATAAGACAGTCCTGTTTGTTGTTTTGATATTGCATTACTTTATTTAATTATAATGGACTTTGTCTTGTCTGGTCTTTGCTTTTATAATTCTATATTTGAATTGTAACAATATGAATCCGAATGCATATTATTGAATTATTATACTGCTTTAAGAATGTGTTTTTTCTCATCTGATAACATGCAGCCCTAATGCATCATGGTCCATTGCAGTTTAACTGAGAACTTTACATCCAGTAGTTGAGCCATAATCCACTCCAAATACACTTTGACTCTGCTTTAACCACAAATAGGATTTGGAAAAATAACATTGTGATTAATGCATGCTAACTACATAATAGAACTTAGAAATGTAATTAACAGTAACTTCCTGCACCTAATTGGTATAGCTCTGTTATTCATTAGATTCCACTGAGGAGAAAATATGGGATATTAGATGCATATTAGAGGCATTACTTTTTGATGTTAGGAACACAGCTTAAAGAGCACCATTTATTATTTATTGTCTCTTTTGTTTTCACTCGGGATTGCAGCAGTGAATATAGCAGTTTAGCCTCAGTTCTACCCTGAGTTTTCACAACGGCTTTACTTTAAAGTCAGGGTGTTTCTCCTGTTGAAAAAGACAAACTGACTGATGTACATTTAGTTTGTCAGCTGAAAAAGACAAAGCGACGGATGCACAGAAAAAAATTTAGTTTTCTCTTATTCTTTCCCTTTCTCTCCTTCTCTCACATACACAGCATACAGAACAGAGGTAACGGCTGTGGGGAGAATTGGAGAAATAAGTTTTGTTGAAACCTCTGCTGCATGTTTCTCACACCTGCGAAGATTCCTTGGCCCCCCTCAGGTTTCTGACGAAAGCCTGCCACAACATCCTGTAATTGGTCCGAGAGTCCAAACCATCCAAAAAAAAAAAAAAAAAAAACTGTTTTCACTCAGAAATGAACAGAACCATGGTTCAGTTTGATCCAGATCAAGACCTCTTTCAGTCAGACCAAAGTTAGCTGTTTGGTCTGGATTGTGGCTCAGGAGGAGGTTTCACACCTGCAATTAAGGTTTGGCTCAAAATGGAAACCCTGGGCCAAACGAGGTAGATGTGAAAGCACCCTCACAACTAAATGTCTCCATGTTTGTGCCTCCTTTACTACACAGGAGCAGAAATATATGGAAAATTTAAATAATTTCTTGAACTTGACAAGTTGCTTGAATCACAGAGAAGCAAAATACTATTTTGCTGTTAAGTTCCAAAACATATCAATATTTTGTGCTTTTGTAAAGCCACTGTGATCTGTATATTACAATGTACATGTAATGACAGTAGACTGAGAAATTGTTTATGTAGACATCTTAAATTGTTCAAATTATTTTTGTAAATGGATGGTTCATTAATTGTGAATATTTTATGGATATATTTGTACTTCTTTACACTAGAAAAGTGGAAGATTTGGAGGTGTTGTTGTTTATAGGTTATTTTGCAATGGTTTTACTAGTCCAGCCCACTAGAGATCAAATTGAGCTGCATGAGGCCTGTGAACTAAAATGAGTTTGATGCCCATGTTCTGTGTATTTAATGTGACTCTTGTTTGAGCTGGATATAATGAAAGATATGTTGTGGTGAAAAAGGCAAAACGATTGTGCTTCAGTGGAGGGGAATCAATTAGCCTCCCAGTAGTCCTGAGTTCCTTTAGTCAAAACACAGATTAAGTCCCTGAGATCCTCACATGATTTTATTTGATGTCCAAGTACAAACCACTGTGAACAATTTGAGCCTGGAGCCATGGAAACACACATGGATTCTTTAAATATTTATATGTGCAGTGAAGGCCAATATTTCATTGACCTCTTAAAATTTGATATTGTGTATTTAAATTTTCTTTTCATTCACTGAATTATGAGCATAGATGCTGCATTAATTTAATTTAGTGCATAAATGTTTTTTTTTTTCCTCTCAGAAGTTCTCATTTGTGTTCCACTGTTTTAGATCGCAGCTCTGTCTTTGTAAACTATCTGACATCTCATTGTCTCAGTTACTGTGCAGGCATTAAGCAGAGGAGGCGGTGGGTCTCAAAATATTGTGCAGCAAAGTATGTGTGTCATGGAGACAGATTGACCACACATTGAGGGAAGAAACAAGGAAAACAACAAGAAAACGGCAAACACAGGTGACAGAAGGACTGCAGCTTTCAAGTCACTACGGTCAGCATGAAACCCTGCTGTCAAAGCCCTTCTTCTAGTGTTTAATTCAGTCACCACCTACTAATATTACAGTACAAATTCTCTCCAAGGTCGCCCTGTACTGTGAGGAAAATATCTGACCACCTGTTCTCTAGATTGTTGGAATTAAAAGGGTTAGCACGCAGGATGCTATGTAATGCAATGGGCAAACTTTTCCCATGAGGGCATTTTCTTCTTGGGAAACTTGCATTGAGTGAACAACAATATGGCTTAAAAAAAACCTGCCTTGAACAGTTTGTTTTCTGTCTTTTAGGTGGGCAACAAAAAGCCAAATGGTGTTTCTCATCTACATTTTTAAAACGAGCTGAATCCTCCTGATGGCGCAAGTTCATAGCACACACGGCACACACACGCTGCCTCACTTCCTACAATCTTTTATCACCTGTTGCAACAAATGTCCCATGCAGGACCAGGGCAGGACAGTGGCCTGATGGGAAAATGGGAAATGGGCTATCATCAGGCTAACAGGGCACCACAGTCCACTAATCAGATCAGGAAGCTGTATGTGTGTGTCAGAGAGGGAAAGCGTATGTTTGTGTGTGTGTGTGTGTGTGTGTGTGCGTGCACTAATGGCAGACATATTTTAGGAGGGCAGAGTTTTAGGCATCACTAGGACCTCACCATGGGGGCCTTTTTCCGGGTCGGTGTGCGCTATCGTCTGAGCGTGAGTCAGCTGGCCGTAGAGGAGGGTAAATATTTAGGTCCAGGAAAGGAAACATGTATTTCCCCTCCCTCGCTGCAGAACAATAATTCCCTCCTTCTCCTGCCTTCTGTGTCTGCATCTCAGAATAGCAGTAATTATCACACTTCCCTGCATTCATCTGAGGACCTCATTGTCTTGGGCAGCTTGCCGGCAGGCCCACTGCAGAAGAAAAAATGTTGGTGATGTAGTCTTGTCAGTCACAGTATTTGATTGTGCATACATTGCTTTTATATACTGTATATATTTATTGTGAGATTTCGGTATGCTTGTGTATATGTATCATCTTGTACATACATTGATAAGTTTGTGCTCTGTGATCTGTACTGAACTTGGATAGAGCTCATACAGACTGATACTCCAACCCAAAATCTGTATTGTTATCAAATTCATAGCTTTCTGCACTTGAAACATTGAATGTTTGTAGGTATGTCAAAGTTTTAACAGAACAATGATTCATATTGTAATTCTTTACTGTACGTGACACATTTGCCTCAATGAGTTATGCGAACTATACAGCATACATTACCAAGGTGGCAAAAAAGTCAGTTCTTTGTTTTTGTTTTCTTAATTAAGCCACTTCATTCAGTGTGGGCAGTAGAGAAGTTCTGACTCCAAACAAACTAACATTCCTCAGTATAATATGGTGCATATAACTCTACACATCCAGGACTTTGTTTTATTTCTGTCAGGCAGGACAACTTCTTTTGCTTTGGATATGGTCAAAAGCTGTGTACTTCCATACTGCTTACACATTCTCTAATTACTGGCACACCTGTCAAACCACTCAACTATCTAACTACTAACTACTATGTTAGTTTCCAGATATCTATGCATGCAAAGTACAATCTATATTAATCAATAAACTATCACTACATGGAAACTTTAATTCTTACAGATCAAAATACTTTCACTGTCCAAGAAAATACTAAATAATATTCCTCAAAAAATATATCCAATGTTAGTTTTGGCTCTTATAGCTACTGTCTGTACTGGCATCCATGATTATTATTTTTAAAAATATTAAAAAAATAAAACACAGACAGACAGATGTGCAGCACCTGATGTATGGACTCCAGTTTCTTACTTAGCACATTACTGCAGTGCATTTTAAAAAAAAGGAAAATGCAAAAGGAGAAAGAGAAATGCTTCAGTTACAAAATGATGACAAATTTCTTATTCAAGTGAACACACACACACACACACACACACACACACACTATATCCAACATCTCTGTAAATCTTGATTTCTCCATTTCTCTTCCAACAGTTGGGTCACATAATACTTGTGAAATTTTAGTAACAGAAAAGCACTCAAACCATGGCAGGTAATACTATAGGCAGTATAGAACGCTGGACGTAGTCTCTGTGAAGTCAGCCATAGGTTTCTAAAGAACTGTTTTGAAGCTCAGTGTGGTGGCCCTGGCTGTTGGGATCTTGGCAGTGCCTGCATCCACCTAAGTCCTGGCTAATCCAAATATGAAAGAAGAGGTGCAGTGTGAGTGGAGCTGAGGTGGCTGAATTAAGCGGCTACCTAATGACTTGTCAGCTGTGACATCACCAAGGGGTCGACGGTATAGAAAGTACACTGGTATAAGGTTGCCCTGTGGTATGAATTTTGACTATTCTGTTAGACTGTGCTGACCAGTAGAGCTCTCACTTTGCTTGACCAAAAAAAGTGGTGGGGTGGTAATATTTGATATACTTGCAAAAATAGTGCCCAGCCCTAACCCTCCTGTCACTCAAAGCGGGCATGTCCTAAATTCTGTATAACTTTAAATTTAATGTAGTTTTATTTTTAAAAAATGTACCTTTTGTACAGTAGTCTTGAACAGGGAAATTAACTATAGAAACCAGAACTGTTTTTTGTACCAGGCTGTAAATATTTTTGTGCTGTGAAGTTGGCATCATTATATTGTTTCTACGGGGATTGACTTACTTTTGGAACCAGCCTCAAATGGCCTGAGGAACTGCAGTTTTTGGCATGTTTGACATGTTGCTTTTTTTTCTTCAGCCTAGGAGGTTGCTACTTGCTCTCCCCTCATTTTTACAGCAGACATAAAAAGAAGAAACTTAACAGCAGCTTGTGAGGGATACAAAATCATTGTCATGTACTATCAAAGGAGATTGTAAAGACAGGAAAATCATCTAGTTATTGATAAATTAATTAAAAAAAAAAGTTATACTAAAGGACAGCCATTAAATGATCAGAATTAAGGAGCTGGTTTGATGTGACTGAACCGTCAACAGAAGCTGATGTGAAGCCCGGGCGGACTGTGGGACTGTGACAGGATCAGAGCAAGTGCACAAGACGTGCGTATGAGGCGCTGTCACTCAAACACGCACACACATAAACACACACACACACACTCACACACATGCACATACACATTAGTGTCTAAAAGATACTTGATTCTGACAAGCTGATAAATCAACATTATAAAGCTTTACTATCTCCCTATTGCGAACACACACACATACACACACTGCCCAGGAAAATATCATCTTATTTACAATAACCTGACACTCCACTGTGGTGAAAACGGTATTAGATTCTTGATGACAAATAAAGAGAGTGAGGGAGAGAGGTGGAGAATGACGGGAATGTTGGGATGGGGGTTTTCTCGGGAAGCTGCATTTTTTAGTATGCATGTTGATCCTGTTAGGCTGAAATGCAATAACAGATTCGTAGGTCCGCTCCACAGAAGGAAAGACCCTCGCAACTCTCTCTGACTACCTTCTATTTATCATCTGCACATAGACTGTCGCTGGAAAGAATATATTGCTTTAAAAAGTCGCTGCCGTAATAGCATTGATCTAATTTCCATAAATTTTCATCTGGAATTTGATATTTTCTTCATCGGTGAACAACATAAACTATTTAAAGAGGATGCTGGTGAGGCAAACTTTTCCTCCCGTCCTTAAATTTGCTTTTGGATATTCCCCCGTGATGGATACCTCAGCAGGAGTCAGCGTAGGAGGGATTCACATATTGGGTACCTAGAGTAGCACACACACACACACACACACACACACACCACAGATGGAGTAAGCTTCATCACAATATCCACGACCTTGCATGTTCCATTCATTCATAAATCATTTACTTTCACTGTCAGGACTAACTCTTTTTAAAGACTAACCTGTTCATTTATTAAACGGTGCTGATAAATCCCCAGTTTGTCTCTCAAGTGCTGAAGTCGTCCATTTGACCTACTTAACCTGTTGTTTCGTGTCCATAATACAAAACACACATATACACAAATGGCCTTAACACAAAGATCTAGTTAAGCAGACTGACATTTACTGTAGTCATACCTCTTAAACATAGAGTTTGTCTCTTCTGTCATTATTCTATAGGCCCATTATTCTGAAACCCCAATAGTGTGAAAAATGTTGATAGCCTGTTATTTTCAAAACAAATGGACATTGCTTTGAAAATGCACTCTCCCTACAGTTGCTAACCCTAACCCTAATGACTGAAATACATGTGAAATGGATGTGATGTGTCATATAGGTGGGGTAGAGTGGTGTTTTGACCGCTCAGACTCTTTGTGGTGTTCGGTTGCATGCCACCTGTGTTTTCTGTGGAGCGTTTTCCATGTAGATGCTTGGCTTCACTGTGTGCATATTAAGTTTTGCCAAGTGAAAATCCAGATAGTTATGCAGAATTTGGAAGTATAAGCTATATTACCTATTAAATTAATTAAGTAGACAAGTGATTCCCAAAGTGCGGGCCACGGCCCACTGGTGGGCCATGAAAGCCCGGCAGATGAGCCTTGAGAGGTCATGAAAAATAAATAAATAAAATAGTTTCAATTTTATAAGTTTAAAATTACCATGAAAGAGTTAGAATCAGTTTTTAAAAAGTAATCAGGACTAATAAAACAAAGCAATGGGATTTTAAGTACATGTTATTTTTGAGTGTTGAGTGTGTTGTCAAGACATTGTAGTTCTATAAAGTTTTTACCTTTTGGAGGGCCGTGTAGCCGCACATAAAGAAAAAAAAATTGACTGGCATGACAACAGATGTATCGCTTGAAATGTTGTTTGATGTAAAACCAGAAAGATTCTGATTCAGGACCATGGACAGGGCCAGCAGTCATTAATCGAACAACTGCTGTGAGAATGTGTATTTTCAGAGTAGTGGTCTTTCAGAGCAATGGCATGGCATTTGTGAAAGAGGCAAGTTTTACGTTTACTTGGCATGAGTACACGAGACAAATGGGCTTTTGGTCCGATGGGGCTGTGGATTGCTGGGGTTTCATAATAATGGGCCGTCTGAACAATTGGCAGCCTGCTTTACCAATTTTAATGATAAAATATGTCTTGCTTTATGTGAGTGTTATCAGACCTGACATCCCTATCAGCAACATGACAAAAGATCTGCCACCTCTTTGCTTAAGATTTGGTAAAGTTTAGGAAACTACAGCAAAGACTGTGATCATGGTTAAAGCTGCAGTTACCAATATTTTTTTTGACGGATGGATGAAATGATTATGCTCCATATTAGAGGTGTCACATGTACGTTGTGACAAACTCATAGAGATTTATCACCTCAGTTTCAGACTTTTTCTCAGCTATACAGCACATTTTAGCATCTTTTAGCTCATTGTTTTGATTTTGTTTTGGTTAATTGTCACCACTCTTATCAACCTTGTTTACCTGCATTAAACAAAAAAGTGAGCAGCTGGCTGTTGAACTCAGAGAGATATTTCTTGGGAGGTGGTGGCGACCAAAACAGAGCTACAAGCAAAGTGAACAGTAGGTTTGAAAAGTGATCAGAAACATAACTCCAAATGAATGCTAGTGTTGCTCCATCTTTGCTGGATGTGTAAACAGGTAACTGTACTTGCTAACATGTTTGCCTGAACAATTCCACAAAGCCATAGTATGTTAAACATCTGTACTGGTATGTGATGTTAAGCTTGTTGTTTGTTGAGTTCTGATGCAAGTTAGATTGTGGTCATGGTTAAAAGAAATCAACACTGACTGCTGGTAGGAGGCAGGATGCAAACTTGTGAGTCAAAGTCACACACTTTGTTGACTCAACCATCCACCCACAACCTCTTCCCCTGGGATGTTTAATGTCAGTATAACAGCTTCACGCTGCTTATATCTTTGCTTCTGAATGAGGACGGTCATTAGGACCATAGCTGGTCACTTATTAGAGTAATGTAAACATACAGTAGACTGTGTGCAGCACTTGAACAAACAAGCGTTGCTGTCATTTTTTTGATGACAGTCTCTTTTATGTTGAATCTGTTTGGAGTGTCTGCATGTGGTGCACATCATTCCTGTGTCTTGTGTTTGATGAATGATGATGGAGTGTAACAAGCATATATGGTGTGATGAGAATTAGATCTATGTAGTAGCACGATAGATTGATGTTCTTAAACGATAGCCACATTAAGCGTGACTGGTTAGATGTTGATAGTAACAGCCAGCAGGCCAGTATGAAGAAGGCGGCAAACAGTGCAGCAGGACTGTATTGTATCACCATCAAAGGCATCAGTCCCGGAGAATGTCATTATCTCTCTACAAGCATCTATGTCCAGATGGCCCCCAACCTGCTGCTCCCACCACCAACAACAACAGGCTCTGTTTGTGTGTGGAGATGCTCACACAATACGGGCTTATAGTTATTCAAACGAATGCACCCAATCCCGCTATAAAGATATTTTTCTTGTCAATGATACTGAGTATTCAACAAGCCGTGGCTTGTTTCCAGAATGTTTGAGATGCTGCAGAAGACTTTAAGAGAAGGTGAAGCGACCACGTTGCACCCAGTTTGGCATCTTCACACTCGGGTTGCAGGTTTGAAATTGATTTTAGGATTTTAATGCAAACTTTCAAAGGTCATCAAGGCCCTGCTCCTGGCTACCTCGCTGACATTTTAACCCCTCATGAGCCAGAGCTCAGCTATAGATCCTCAGGCAGGGCTCTCTTGGCTGCTCCCAATTCTAGGCTAAGGACAAAAGGTGAGCAAGGTTTCACTGTCAGACCTCCTAAACTCAAAAAAGCATGCAAAGTTTAGCCTGGTTAAATCAC
This sequence comes from Lutjanus erythropterus, assembly GCF_056507025.1. Lineage (NCBI taxonomy): Eukaryota > Metazoa > Chordata > Actinopteri > Lutjaniformes > Lutjanidae > Lutjanus > Lutjanus erythropterus. The sequence continues at coordinate 10,387,480 of NC_139320.1, forward strand.
ATTACATCACTTGTTAAAAACTACTTTAAAAATAGACTCTTTCACTATTTGTTCTGCATGTTTTATTTATTTTTCTTTTTATCTGTGTAGCTTTTCTGTTTATTTAAACTGCTCATTTGTTAAAAACATTTTGATAATTTTGAAAAAAAAAAAACCTTTTGAGCCCAGACTCTTCCTTTACTCTCAACTCAGGTTTATATTTCATATTTTTATGACTTTCCTCTCTTTCTCTACATTTTTGTCCTTGATGCGGTTTATGAGTTATACCAGAGCGGGATGTGGTAACCTGGATGAGGAAGAAAGCTGGTGAGTCATTTAAGAGCACAGGCCAACATGCATAGTTGTAGCAAAGTCAGGAGAAATATGGGTGAGAAAGAGGGAAATAAGTGTGCAGAAGCTTTAGAAGTGAAACTAAGGGCCCATCAGAAATTACATACTAATATGCAATTTAATACAATGTGAGACTTTTTAGTATGTCCGAAACTGTAGTGTGAAATCAATAGTACACAAGGTGCATACTGCACTAATGCAGTAGTGATAACACCACCAACAACATAACAGACAGCAACCAAGGCAGCTCTGTGTAATGTCAATTTAAATGTAAGTAAGGTTTCACTTTGCTGGGCTTAATATATTTTTAAAATGAGTTAATTGTTGGCACAGGTTACCACGATTACACAGCTCCAACCTGCAAGGGGCTCTCAGGAAGTGACATGATGCACACTGAGCAGTGCCTCCAAAAAGATGCACACTGCTGTTCATTCACACAAGTGTTTTGAATGACAGTACACATTTTAGGTATGTAGTGCATATGATTTTGGATACAGCATAGAACTCGAGTCAGACATAAACGAATAGTTCATTCCTTCAGCAGTGGGGTTGTATGAGGTACTTATCCATACTCGGTGTATTACCTACAGTAGATGGTAGTTAACAGTCCACCAGTTTGGAGAAGCAGAGAGGGACATCAGCACAGAAGTTAAACTATGTACTGCTGTGGACAGGGTCAGCAACAACATGTATTAAGCCACCTAAAAAAAAATCTGTATCAGTTAAAGTATACACATATTTAGAATATTTTCACTGCTTCAACTTGCTGCAATACAGCCTTTTCCAAAAGTAAATTATCTGTTATAGAAGCCAAATATTACTCTCTTGCTCAACTGGACTCCTTTTGCAAAAACAATAATTTTACCAGGCAGAGCACTAGAGTTGTTGGTCTACCTCTGCCACAATCTGTTAGTTTGTTTGTGTTATTGTGCAGCTTAAGAGAATGCAAACCTAACCTTTTAAAGGCTCTGGAAACTGAAATACACAATAGCCTTCTAACCATGTAATTTCTGTCTGATTTACATTATAGTAGGCTAAAAAGTATTAGAAATTCATTTTGATTGAATATTAGTATGTAGGTTTTGTACACTTTACTGTATTGGGTTTGAATAGGGAGTGCTTGTGCTTGAACATTTATTATGAAAATTACACAATTACTTTTACGCACCAATCATAAAAAAGTCCACATTTGTTATGTTGTGCAGCAAAACTTACCTCCAGCTCAAAAAGGCAATCCGTCACTGAGTCAGAGACACAAACAGTAATTTTACCTCGCAGTAATCAATATTAGTTTAAGTTTACACTATATATTGAACATTTTCACCAGTTTACTTTGCCATCAGACAGCCTTTTCCAACAGGGAACTGCACCCACCGTCTGTGTTCTCTTCACAGCTACTAAGACTTCATGGAATAAACATTAATTTTACCTTGCATCAAAACAGTAGTTGCTGGTCTATAACTGTCTCATTCCACAGCCATTTACATTAGTTCTGATCCAAACTGTTTTTTTTTTTTTTTAGGTGTGCCTTTTCTTTAAGTGGCTAAACTGTTTTTTTCTGCTAACCTTGTCCACGGCAATACATTGCTTAACTTCTGTGGTCTGCTTCTCCAAACTAGGGGTGCGGCCCTCTGCTATAGGTAATACACTGACTTTAAACAAATACCACATACAACTCCACTTCAAATTATCTGAAATATCCCTTTAAGAATGGTGGAGAGGGTACTACAAGCCTATAAGACACAGAACTACTTTACAATAATCACTTATTACACTCTGAATATTTGATTAGTGGGCTTTTGCAATGAAAGGCCTCAATATCACCTATGAGTTTTAACGACTTGCAGTTTGACATGTGACTTGACTTAAGACTTGGTTCAACAAGACTTGAGGCTTGACGTGGATTTTCCCCAAAGGACTTTAAACAGCTCTGATGAGACAGTAGACACGTTAGAACAAAGGCAGTAGATGATGTACGAGACAGAGTGGGACACAATGTGTGTCATGGGTGGACTTTTGTGGGTGAGGTAAAGGTGAGACAAAGGGAGAAGCAAGGGTGAGGATGTAGGCATAGAGGCAACTGAGGGGTCTGACTGAGACGGGGGAGGGAGGGGGAGATCCAGGCAGCAGGTGAGTGTGTGCCACCAGGGGTATTCATCTGTCCTGGGTTCAGACAGGGCCTCATTAGTGAGCAGTGAATTACACTCCAGACACGTCTTTATGTAGACTAATCATATTACAGCGAGCGCGCTCAGCTTCACCCCGGGGGGAGACACAGGGGAGGAGGAGGAGGGGGGTAGAGGGAGAGAGTGGCGGCGGAGGTTGGACAACTTTACAATCTGATTTGTCCAGGAGAACTCAATGTAATCTAGCACCTCTGACTGACACTGTTTTATCTATCTGTCCATCTATCTGGCTGCGCGCGTCACATGACTCCACCCTCTCTACCTCTTCAGCGCACATCCTCATCCTCATCGTTTCCTCCCGCTCCTCTCACCAACCCACTCTCTCCCTCAGAGCCAGTGCATCCCTGCCCCCACGTTGTCAGTTCTGACAAGCTGCTTTAATGGGCGATGTGGCGCGTGCCTCTGACCACTGAGCACAGTCATTAACCTTCACTGGCATAATTGAATTCAAGGTTGATTGCTCATGACCCTCCCCCCTGCCGAGGTCCCTCTCAATGTACATATTCATTACAGGGCCCCGGCTCTAAATGGATTGCACAGGGAAAGCTGTAGCAATCATCCAGGCCGCTCGGCAGGGGCAGCGGCACGCCGCTCTGGGGGCCGCGAGGGGACCGTGGACGGAGCGATGGGAGGAGGGAGAAAAAGGGGAGGGGCACTAATTGCATGCTGGAGGAAGAGGATCAGATTATGAAAAGAGTGAGAGAATGAAGATGGATCCCCGTGACACTGTCAAATTAAGGGCAAGCCTTGTAACGTGGCAGCAAGCCACTGAAATGTACAGTGGCACCCGGCCGCTACACCAGAGGATGAGGGGGGAGATTGGGGGAGGAGATGGAGATGGAGGGAGGAATGAGAGAGATGAGGAAGAGGCCATTGAGGCTAAGAGAGAATTGAATGTAGAAGAATGAAGTAATATAGACACAGACACACAGACACACACACACACACACACACACACACACAGACACACACAGACACACACACACACGCTGGTTTCCGTGTGAAGGGGAGCATATATCACGTCACCCCCAAAACACCACCACCCGCCACCCGCCACCCGCCACCCCAAGCCAGCAGGTCTCTAACTCTCCCCTCTCTAATAGCTGTCAGATTACTATCAGCCAAACAAGACATCCAGCCTCGCCTCCTCCCCTTTTCCCCCTCCCCTCCCCTCCCCTCCCTCCCCCACCCACTGCGCTGCCATCTTCCACATCACCCTCCGGTCCTCCTCCTTCTCAGCTGTTGCCTTCCCATCTACTAACTCAACCTCCACCTCCTGTGGTCCTCCACCCTGTGGTACCCATCACCTCCTCTTGCTTAGCTACACCTCCACTAGCTGTCCTTAAAGACGATCCACCACAGCTGTGAGAGGGAAAAGAGGCTTTAAGACCTAAAAGGAGGAACAGAGGCTGACAGAGAATGTTGTTTGATCTTCGTATTTATGCTGCACATGATTGCAAACAGATTTTTTGAACTGTTTGAAAAACCAGTTCAGGATTCCTTGTTGTACCACTTTTTCTAATTATACACACTTTATGAAGTCCTCATAAGTTTCAAGTAATTCCTTTTTAATGGTTAGTTAAGTGTTTAATAATACCTTAAAGATCAGTTCCAAGCAACCTTTGGGTTGCCAGGTTGTGAAAAATGTCTCTGGCAAGTTGTTATCTTCCTCTAGCATGATACTTGATTTGTCTTTTTAGCTAGCTCGACATCATCAGACCCTAATATTTACATCTGTAGCCTTGATGGCTGATTAGTAAGAAACCCATGAATATTTTCTTAGTTAAACTTTTGTTGCGACACCTCAATATCTGCCAGAAGTGGTTCAGAATAACACCTCGTGTAGAAGCTGGCAGTTAGGGAAGGTCCCTAAAATAATGTGGTGGCACCTGTGTAGGTCTCTACCAAGGCTGTAAGTACCTACCTGTACTCTTTTTTTCTTTCTCTCTCCAAGCCTCCACATCTCAATATTTTGGTTTGTTTTTTCACACATAACCACATTCCCCTCACTACTGATAGCTTTCATCTCCACACCCCCGAAACTTTTTGTAATATGAATGTTGATTCATTCTCAATAAAATACTAATTTGGCACATTGTGACGTACATTGAACTATTCAATGAAATAGCTTGACATGTACAATATGGGTGACACAGAATCTTGTAGAGGCATTCTAAGTTCCCAGATGATCCTCACTCTGTGACTTTTTCTCTAGCGTTGCCACAAAGTTGTTTGGTTTCATATTTTGACCACTTTTGGTTGGAATGCTGTGAAATTTGCTACAGATCTTCAAGGGTCCTAGAAGATGTATAGGAACAACCTTGGGCATCCCTTTACTTTGCATCATGCATCGTGCTTGCTTGCTTCATGTGAAAGTGTTTTTCATCAGACAGATGTACGTGTCACCCTGTAATGCTAGTGCTTTCATTTACAACATGGCAGTACTAGCTAACTGGCTAGCTAGTAACTAGTAAATTACTAATGTAATGAGCTCTACAGATTTCCTTAAAGAAAAAAAAGTTCCCATTCACATATGGTATTGTGCAGGAAATACTTTTGAACATTTCAGCAATGGACCACATGTGTGAAAGGGGCTGTAGGTGGATAACATGTTCAAGATTCCACCTACTAAACATGAGTATCATCACTGTAAGCATGTTAGCTGATGTTTGCATTTATCTTAAAGCGCCACTGAACCTAGGTACAGCATTACAGAGCCGCTACTGTGGCTGTCTTGTTTTATCCTCCAGCCTTTTTGAGAATGTAATTGGTCAAACAGTCCATTGGAGCAGTCTAACTGATGAACTAAAGAGCTACACAGACTGGAGGAGAATAATCACCCGTCAAATGGATTTTCCACAACCTGGCCAACCCAAATGTTGGTCTTATTATTGGCTAACATCTCTCAAAAGCATTACTAAATGATTCATTAAGCATTGATAAAGTGGTACTGTTCTTTATGTAAACAATGAGCTCTGTGTTTGCCCTTTAGTTGGCCTCCTGCACCGCTACTGTCGTCTGGCCGGAAACCTCTCCGCCCTTACAGACAGCCAGCAGTCCACAGAGAGTCATCCAACTGTCAGTGCTCTGTACTGTTCCAGCCATGTGTGTGTGAGCTGTGCGAGTGTGTGTGCATGTGTGTACTGATGCACGTATGATCGTCTTTTATCCCCCCTCATCATCACTAACAGGGTTTCCCAGGCTCTGGCCAGGAGAGTGTGGGTCACAGGGCAGGAATCAAACAGCAGAACAATGGAGAGCTTCCTCTACTTAACCTCCTAATGGGCTCTCAATGGCTCCCCTGGCTCCCTCCAAACTATCAGCCACTGGATTCACTTACCTCACTACACCAACCAGGGTGTGTGTGGGGGGTCTGTGTGGTGGGGACGTGGCAAATACTGCAAAGAAACAGTGCATATGTGTGTGTGAATGAGTGTAGGTGTGAGACAGAAAGCCAGACCACAGACAGACTGACAGAAACGCTGTGGAGGTCCAACTGTTTCTGATGAGCTATGTGCTTTCTGTGTAATGGCATGCAGGCGGCGGATGGGAGAGCTGGAAGTCTCACATTCTCACAACCACCTACTCATCAAGCTCCCATGAGGCGGACGACCTGTGTTAGCCAGCAGAACACGTGTTTTCAGGTGTGTGTTTGTACTGACGTGTGCCTCCGCTGACCGATATAGATGTCAGCATATGTGAGTGCACAAGACTTTTGCGTCAAGGCACTCAGCTATGCTAGTTACACTTCAATAATTACTTTCAGCGTGTGCTCCATCCCTGAGCACCTCGCAGCCCCCAAATCTGCACAGACAAGTGGCCTCATTTATTTCCATGGAGGAAAATAATTTAGCAGTGTCGGGCGCTAACGAGCTAGAGCGGAGGGATTCCTAATTAGATTCACTTTGTTTGTGTCATTTTAATTACGTTGTGGTCCCCAGCAGTGGAGCCACCAGTGATCCTTCAGTCTCTTAGCTCTGCTGCCATGCATGCTACCGCACCGGGTCCCAGAAGAGCTTTACAAAAACTAACAAACTGAACTCCTTCCTGTCAACCAAAGCTATGACAGGCCGGGGTTTATGTTAATTTGTTGATTCTGAGCATGTTTGGCTGCTGTGTCACTTTAATCTCTGCAAAGCACCACAAAGGTCACTGTCTTCTGATGCAAACAAATACACCCTCTCTAAACTTTTTTGGTGATGAATCATTATTTATTGCTGTAAATGAAAGGCATGGGGGACAGCTTTTCCTGCCTGTGTAGTCTTAAGCGGTGTGTTTATGTTCTGCTTTTGAAGGGAAAGCTTCACTAAACCGAACCACTTTGAGGTTCCTTTTGAAGTATTCCCCTAAGACACGGTTGCTAATTATTTGGTGTTTCATGATGAATTCAGCTCAGTTCATTAGACTGTTTTAACTGATGTTGCTGTCTTAGATCCTGGCTGCTTCAACGCACACACCGAACCATTTAGATAATTGAGTGATTAATTGATACCTAATGATCAGCATAGACCTTATGTTCTACTTTCATTTCAAACTTGACAATTTATTATCTAGTTATTACATGCAACTTGTGTGTTTTTGCAGCAGAAAGTGTTGTGAAGCATATTCAAGCGAGTTTTCTGGAGCCAGAAGACGTGTGATGTGAAGAGGTGGTTTGTCTTATATCAAGTCATTGTTGTGGCCCTGTTCCAGGGCAAGACCATATTAACTTCACCTAATTAGTATGCAGAAGTTCACAATGTGACTTGTTTTCCACACAGCAGATTTGTATTTCTGTTCCTGTGACAATCACAGAATATTTAAAAATGGCGGAAAACGGAGAGAAACCATAGACTGAGTTAAAATAACCCTTGTCTCCTGTAGTTCATCCTCCTCTTCCATACATGGTAGTGATGAGAGAATGGGCTCTGAGTTCATTCAAATCCAAATGTACACATAAATCATACACCTGCCACCCACCAGAATGTATAATTTTCTCTCATGTAGAGACCCACACCTTAACTGCTCCCTGTAAGGCTATATTACCTTTTAAATTATGTCAAGCAGCACAAGCTTTCCAGGTAATTTCTTTCATGTGTTGTATTGATGTATGAGCATTTTCTTTAGGAATTTACTTTAATAATTAGAGAGGCTGCTTTCGGCCATTTTAAATGTTTCAATGCATGCAGTAATGTCACTGCAGCAAATATTGTTAATTAAGCATCAAACACTAAGATCTGTAGTTCTAAACTTAACAGGACATTGGAAACTGTCCAGAGGAAACAGAGTTAAGTAATCAAAGAAGTTGTGCTGCTGTGTCTGGTGTGTAAATGTGCATGCAGTGTCTTTTACAGGGGAGACAATTCATCCTATTTCCCACCTACACCTGTAACAGTCCCTGTAGACTAAATTATGTTTTTATGTTATGTTGAGTAGTGTGAGCTTTCCAGGTGATTTCTTTATTGTGTGTTGGTAATACTTGATAATACTTTAATTTACTTGAATGGTTTGAGAGACTGCTCTCAGTTTTGCTTCCATGTATGCAGTAGTGTCACCACAACAAATATCCTGGGACATTTAAGCAGCAAAACTAAAAACTGTATTTATAAACTTGACAGGACAAAGGAAACTCTTCAGAGGAGGAGAGAGGAGAGAGGAGAGGAATTAAATGATAAAAAAAAGCAACTAACTGTTCATGGTAAATTGCAGAAGACTGGTAAGGCTACAGATTTGTAACTTATTTCAAGTCATGATCTTTTCCTAAACCTAACCAAGTAGTCTTACTGCCTAATACTAATCAAAATGCAAACATTTCACAATGTTAAGTACGTCCTTATCTTAAATCACATATGTAAGCTCCAAAACAATGCCAAAACAAACCTTATTTTAAGCATGTTCTCAGTACTATGTTCTTGTCAATTGATACACCTCTTTACATCAGAATGTAAATTAAAAGGAGAGGAAACAATCAACTGAAGAGTTAACTAGAAAGGAAAATAATTTAAGAAACCTTAAGGGAATCAAGAAAGTAAGAAAGAAAGAAAGTAAAAGAGAGACAAAGAGGAACCCTTGAGGTGTTTTGGCGTCCCATCAGTGGTGTTGTTAGTGAGGGTTTCATCCCATCTGTCCCATGTCGTGTGATAGTGATCAGTCTTCAGGGACCCACCTCCACAGATGAGGTCAGTCTTACCTGTCAATCACACTGCTCCGGGCCAAGGCCTGGTCTACTGGGGTCACCTCAAGCAGGGAATCCCAAACCCCCAGACCTCTAAATTGGAAAGACTTTTGGATGAAGAGGACTCTAAAGAAGATTTTTGGCAGCGGGATACATGGTTTTAACCAACAAAGTTGCAAATTATTGAATTAAACTATTAATTTATGTTGGCTCAGGGATATTCCCTAGAGAACTGTGATGGAATGACACACCAGTTTGTTGGCAGTCAATATCACAAATCTGATGATCCACTCAGCACAATAATAACACATTGAAGTCTGGGAAGAAGGATTCGTTTGGTTGTCAAGTTCAAATAGTCTTTCTCCAGGATAGTGGACCCCACCCTTAATGCAGTCCAATGTATTATGGATACTTGATAATGGCTGAAATCAAAATCAGAGATCCCGATTATTTCATGTAATTACTCATGACTATGAAAAATCATGTATTTATTGAACTTGATTTCCAGTGGATTTCTTTGAACTTTGTTGTCACCTAGATCTTTTTGTCGATCCATTGTCCTCCACAGGAGGCTGTGGCTGGTGGGTCAGCAGTTGCTATTACAATGCAGGTGGGTGTTTAACCCTAGTCTGGGCCTTGTCCAAACAGGATGCGTCTGTCTCCACTTTCCCCTCCACCTGTGTGATACACCTACACAGCCTCCTCCAAGGGCTTGATTGACTTGGGCAGTAGGGAGGTTCCTGGCAACTAATTCCCCTGATGATTAAACACAAAATTTAATTTAGACAATTCGACTAGTCTAACACCAAGGAAACACTCAGAAAGCTGTTAAAATTTAGCAGAATATATCAATTTAGAATTTTAAACACTGAAAATAATACTGTGTATTAAGAGTCATTTGAAGCCGTTACTCACAGTCTACAATCGCCAAATCGTTCTTTAAATGCCGCTGAAATGCGTGCTACTTTGCACTGTCCAATATAAGTCTTACACATTAATGTACAAAACATAAAAACAACTCACTAAATGCTTCACCTTTTCAGACCGAAGAGGATGACAGTGTCTGTAGGTACAGGACCCAGAGCTAACGTTAGCTGCCAGCCTGACACACGGTGTGGCTAACGTTAGCAGTGCTAGCAGCAGCTGCTGATCCACTTACAGGTTTATGTCCGTGTCTGTGTTTAAGGTGGTCACGTTTCTCCAGTCGAGTGTATATATATAAGCTTATTCTGTCACAATCTACATTCAACATTATTTCAGTTTTCTAGATTAAAACACTATCAAACCGTGCTGGTTTTATGAGCTTTCATCTGTCCAACTTTGCTGATATAAACACCTGGGGTTGCCTAGGCAATCAGGGCATACATGCTGGGCGAGAGGGGTTGCTGTCTGACAGTGCCACAGCCCTGACTAGTGGCAGGCGGCTGCATAAAATCTTAGAGGCAACAGATAATTGTCATCATGCATAAACAACTAGTATGTCTCGTGCCGACTAGCGAGGGTGGAGACGTTTAACCGTATAGTTGACTAATCGCGTACATCCCTATTGGGCAGTGAACTCCTAACTCCCGTGACACTGAGCCTGGCCCACCCTGTGGGAACCTTAACGCAAACCCTTTTTGCCCTTAGTGCGCCATTGGATACCCAACTCTGTTCTCTCTTCCAATGGGAGGTTTGGGTTTTAATGTCTTGAATAGCCTACCTGAGAGTGAGTTTGGGCTTTTATGGAGGAGTGAAAGTGCACCACTGTAAAGGAAAGGGGTGCGCTAGATTTATAATACAACACAAAAGGAGAGCATCATTGGCACTGCAATAATTGTTTTATCTTGACTACATTGTTTTCATAATTGTTGGAAGCCAAAATTGTGATTGAAAATAGAATTTGTCTGATTGCGCAGCCCTAAAGTATGAGTGAGCTGTAGAGGTCAGTTTTCTTACCTTCAGACAGAGCCAAGTTAGCGCTTTCCCCTTGTTTGCAGTTTTTGTGCTGTGCTGAGCTAACCAGCTGCTGACAGTATCTTCATATTTACTGTACAGACTTGAGAGTGGTATCAATCTTTTCATCTACCTGTCCACAAGAAACCAAATAAGCATATTTCCCAGAATGCCAAACTATTCCTTTAAAACTTAAGTAATTTGGCTGTCATTCTTTTGGACGTGACCCTCTGCTGTCTGTGCATGTGCGTGGCGTGCCTGGATGTCTGCGTGTGTCTACTAAAACTAACACAGCTGACGAGCTGTATAAACATCTGAGCTGATCCCAGCTATCTTTTTGTCCAGGAACAACATTTGAATCTGCAGGACAATGCCTGCACAGAGGCTACACAGCTGTGTGTACACACACACCAAGGTCCATCGCTACAGGGTCATCACATTCAAAACACAGCACAGAAAGTCACCAGAAACACTTTACAACAGGAAGACAGTAGCTCCACACCAGGGAAATGTTAATGTTCCTACTGTCTTTGGATTGACTTCTCTTCTCATTTTGCCAACGTTCTGTACAAACTTGTTCTTGTTGTTGACGAGACACAAGCAGTATGTTGTAATGTGTGTATGTCAGCACTGATTGCCAGGCTGCATAATGTAAAATCGTGAATGTAAAGCAGCCCATCTGTGATTGCGAGTTCTGAGACAAGAATAAAGATGCAAACTTGTGGGTTAGATGTACAAAGGCTGTATGTGTCTAATATGTTAGTGTGCTGTGCAAAAAAGACACAACCAGATACACACACTGCTGGCTGTGATGGGCTGGCTGATTTACAATGTGGACCATTTGGATTTACCAGAGGGAATTGTCTTGAAGCTCATGCTCTTGCTCCCTGAGCAGACACGCTTATCTGTTAGAGGTAACTTAATGGAGATAACTGCAAGCACCTCCATACAGGCAATATCTTACACACACCATCAGTGTGAGGTGGAAAATCTTGTACAGTGTATCTCAAAAATGATACAAGAGGTTCCCGTCTTTAGCTTGATAATGTGTTTTTGGCATGGGCCACTGGTCAAACCCTATAGGACCCTGTAACCCTTTCAGTAACATCAGATGTGGTAGATTTTACAAGCATATCAAAGCTGTGTTATGTGTTTGAACCCAGAGATAAACCATCTTTCATACATCACCTCTGTCACAGATGCAATATCAGTGTCAAGAAGAGCTGGTGTCACTACTAATCTGCCGACCGATAACATTTGCAGCTGCAGGTCAGATTGTACAGCTCTGGAAAGTTAATAATGGTGGCAAGAACTGCATACAGAGAACATGCTACACTAAATAGGATTACAGCTACAGCACGATACCAAAATTTGAGTAGTTTATACCAATACCAGTAACAACAAATTCAGTACTATTGTTGTTTTTCTTTTCTACCTGAAATGAAAACTCTTCCTGACTTTCTAGGACAAAAGACTGAGGGGGGAGTATGTTGTTTCGTCTGAGAAGTTAAATTACACTGTTTGTATACTGTCTTTTGTGAATTTATTGCTAATCTTTGATGATCCACCTTGAATGCAAATTATATCCGTATATGACTATTGTTTTTCTTTTCAATGGGTCAAGGTGGAGCTGTCTTGCAGCTGCGCTTGTTGCCTTCTACAACGTGTTATGCATTTCTTTCTGTGCTGGCAGGCATTTTTCCTCTTTCTTTGGCATTTATTATGCCAGGCGGACGAGAACACATGGGGATTTTCCATTGTCACTTTTGGCCGTGCCAAATCAAACCATGTCATGCTGATATGCATTTCCATTACATCTTCTAACATGCCAAACTGTGCCGAGCAGCTCCTGAGATGGACCATCTTTGGAGTACTGCCAGAGCGCACCAGACCCATCAGACCCACCTCCAAACAGGTTGAAGCGACCTCTTGTCCACTACTTCCAACCTGCCATGACCCCCCTTCTCCCCTTCCGTTTTGCATTAAGATACACATTCAAGTGGGTAGCTCAGTTGAGATGGAAATCCCTGCCCTGCTGGGCTGATGTGTTGAGTCAAACCAAGCCAGAACATGTCTATCGAACAGGAATAGTGTGGTCATATATGCTTTCCCTGTCAGGTCCAAAGAGTTGCATCCCTGGTACCTTTTTTTTTTCACATGGATGTGGTAGTGAAGTATTGGTTCTTTTGACAATACAGCTTTGTGTCTCACATGCTGTATAATCTTTTTGTTTGCATAATATGCAAACATCCTTGCCTGTATTTCTTTATTTTCTCTTTATTTTTGCTGTGCTTGATATGCTTTATGAACCCAAAATATTGGTATTGGATGTCCTGGTAACTTTCTGGTATATTTACGAAGAGCTTGAACAAATCCTACTGATTCTATCTTTAAAGATATATGATGAATTCAGCAACATATAACAAGAACTCAGGTACCTTCAGTTAAATTAAAGCAGATTAGACTCATGTTTGAGGACACTATTGGTTATCTTATAAAAGTCGGTATAAGTGAGGACTGGCTTAATGATCCTTGTGAAGAAATCACCCTGGAAACATGTGTTGGCTAAGATCTGATTAGGACTGTTTTCTTTGTGAATAGCTGTTGGGTATTTTGAATAAAATAAACTGGCAAATACACCAAACGGCTTATAAAAATGATTCTGTGAACAACACTATTGTTTGAGCAACTGTGCTGTATTTTAATCAAAACTTCACAGAGGAGAACAGGCGTTGAGAAATCCGAATGTCTAAAAGTCTGTCATTTTGATGACTGTGATATTTGTATAATTAAAAAGGAGAGGGTATCGTCTACCCCATATATGATATGACTCCTGCATTGATGAAATTATCTATCTTGAAATAAATTAATATGTTTATCAGGTACAGAGGACAATTTAATAACTCACCTGTCAAAAGTACCAGATTATGTCTGGGGAAACTGGCAGCTGATAATTACCCACAATTCATGCCAGAGGTTTGAATCTTTGCAAAAGAAAATTGATGAAACACAATCTAAATTAGGTACAGTAATCCATTCCAGGTTATGATGGGAAAAGGCCTATGTAAGGTGGATAAATGAAAAAGATTCTCGGGTTAGATTTACATAACCATAAGAGCTCTTACAAGCTCAGTTTCATTCATTTATCCGTCACTCTTAAGTTACACTGTTACTCTTTTTATGTGATCCATTAGGAACTGGTTTCTCCACAGTGACCTCACATACACACACACACACACACACACACACACACACACACACACACACACACACACACATGCTCCAGTCGGACTGATAGGACTCTGTCTCATGTTCAGCCCACCTGGATGTGGAAGTGCCGTTCCCTGTCCTCTCAGGCAACATGCTAAGTGCAGTCTCAGGTCTGTATATCTAACTGTCGTCTCACTATCAGGTTAATGTTGCCTTGTCCTAATAGATCTCACTTAATGCATCCTGTGGTCATTTATGGAGAAATAAATAGCAGCTAAAAACCCACTCCTTCTGTCTCACATATTCAAACATGAGCATGCACACACCAGGCGTGTGGTGACTCAATGTGACATCACTCTACCTATCATGTGAACTGGTGACACACTCTAAAGCAAAACCTTTAATAGTTTAAATAACACAATCCTCTTCTTACAACTTATTACTTGGACAAAATCCTGGATGAGACGACAAGGACCAGTGTGTAAGACTTTGTGGCATCTAGTGATGCAATCAACGCGTCTCACCTTCCCCATCCAAGTGTGCAGAAGAACCTGTGGTGGCCACGAAATTCATGAAAAATGCAAAAAGCCCACTGTAGAGCCGATGTTTGGTTTGTCTGTTCTGGGTTACTGCAGAAACATGACGGTAAAACATGGAGACCTCTGTGGAAGAAGACTTGTGCCCTCTATAGATATAAATGACTCATTCCAAGGTAGCAAAAGCTTGGTAATTCTTATTTTCAGGTGATTACAAACTACTGAAAGCATAGTTATGAGTATTATTTCAGTTTCTGTCATAATCTGGCAATAAATTCCCATTGGACATTGGACCTTCAAATTATAACCAAATAAAGTTTCAGTTTCACTTTTCTCCTCCTGCTCAAACACAAACTCCATCTCACTTGCTAGCCCACGCATACACATTTTCCCAACCTCCTTATTTTTCTTTTTCTCATTCTTTGTTGTTCGTTCTCTCTTTTTGTGAGTTGGTTAAATTGATTCTGAAGGTCTGTATCATCAAAATATTCTCCATCCATGAAAGAAACATTATGTCACCAAAGCTTGGGCAGCCTCCAATCTGCGTTCAGCCCTGGTAAAGATGGCGTTCATGCAGAAGGGTTGGCCTGGAAAAGAAGCTCTTTGAGCTCTCTGAAATGATACTATGACAAGAGTATTACCATCATCTCATCATAAAGCAGCCACTTTGCAGTGAAGTTTTCCAATGAGTGCTGGGATCGATATGTTCAGAGCTCTGCATATGGTGGACAGCTGGACCTCTGGCTAGAGACGAGCCGGCAGAGGAGAGGCATGGCAGGCGGCAGAGTTTTTAATCTGTCTGTCTGTGTCTCCTCTCTGTTATTAACCTCACGCCCTGACAGCCTGCTCCCCGTGACACTGACCTGCTTCACCTAATGAGCTACCAATTACTACAAATTAGGCGAGAGAGAGGCCACTGCTATCATCCACTCCACACACTCTTCTCAACACTTCTGTGGGATTTGGACATAGCGGGATGCTCAGGTAGAATAAATAACGAGGCACCAAAAAAAAGAAAGAAAAAAAAATCTTGACAGTGACGTGCATTTTGGATTTCTGGAGGTGTGACGTTCAGAGAGGATGCTGTTAACATTGTGTATGTGTTGCTGTGCTGTGCACTTAGCGCTGTGCCTTGGTGCTTTAGCTTGGCACCTCTAGTGAGTTTCAAAGATCATTTGTATTTGCACCTGCTCCTGCTGTGCTGTGGCGTGTGTATGTGTGTGCGTGTGTGTGTTTGTGTACGCCCACATAGTTGGTCTTTAACCTTGCACACCTGGCTACTCTGCGAGACCAGCTTCTCTCTGGCCCGTCTCGATGTTTATTCATTTATTTATGGGAAGCCTGGAAATCATCGCCCTTGTCTTGGTCTCCTGTGGCAGTGAGGGAAGGCAGCCCAAATTTATGCATGGCAGCAGAAATTAATTAGGCATCAATTAACTCATGCTAATGTGTATGCATTGAATTTTTTTTAAGAGCCCGCCTGTCAACTAATTTGTAAAAACTGTTTCACAGAAACGTCAACAGTCGGGAACAGACAGTGTCTTGTAGGCTATTTTCTCATACACAGAGAAAAATATGAAATCAGAGTGGAATAGAGAAAAGCCTTGAGATGTTAATAAACAAAGCTGGAGGAGGAGGAGAATGTGGCCTGCAGAGGTCACAGCGCTGGAGCCTGCTTCTCCTCTTCATTTAAGTGTGTCCCTGGCCTGGAATGGCCTGCAAGCTACACACACACACACACACACACACACACACACACACACACACACACACACACACACATTCACAGAAAAAGACGAAGAGAGTGGGAAAGTGAGATGGAGGGAGAGGAAAGGGAAGTGAGGCGTTTATTTGTTGCTTCGCTCTTAACAGGCTGCTGGTTCGGCAGGGAACCCCCAAAGGTAGAGTTCAGAGAAAACGTGTGTGTGTGTGTGTGTGTGTGTGTGTGTGTGTGTGTGTGTGTGTGTGTGTGTGTGTGTGTGTGTGTGTGCGTGCATGCGTGTGCATTGTTTTGAGCCCACTGTCTCGGCGCTCTCGTTTGCCCGCAGGTTTCCAACAGCTCTTGTGTTAATAGTGGGCTAGCCGCTCCAACAGCAGAGAACACTGGTTGTCTGGTTTATAGAAAAGAGTCAAGGGATCATCAAACCTGCATATATGTATATATACAGTATATACTGTATAGAAAGATAAAGAAAGAGCTGAACTGTTATACAGTCAAAAATATAAACACACCACCTTTGTTTTTGCTTCCATTTTTCATGCCTTGAAGTAAAAGATCTAAGACTTCATCTATGCAAACAAAGGATTTATTTATATGACTGTGTGAATACATAACAGCATCAACTGCTGCAGTAACCACTTTCTCTATATGATCACAAAAAAAACACATTAATTATATGTTCACAGGAATACAGGGCAAGCTAGCTAGGGTAGCCAGTTAGCTTAGCTGTTAGCGGGGCTAAGGAAACAAGTCTTTACTGACATGACAGTGGTACAACGAACACGTTTGTCTGCACAGTGCAACATCATATACAACTGAGAAAGTGTGCTACATGAACCTCATAGCTGTAATACAGATTATATCATTAGTGACTTCTGCACCACCAATCTTTACACACAGTCAATTCAACAGGAAATGTGAAAGAAACAAAAAAATGTACAGAAACGTTACGTTTCATCAAACATTACATGATTAGATTACATTTCAAAATAAAGGTCTTTTATGAATGTGAACAATTCATAACAAAATATTTTGTTTCAAATGATGGGGGACATATTGAATTGATATTTAATCTAAATCTAAAATTTTAGGGTTAATGTGTCAATTTCTCCCTGTAGTACCAGATATGATATCTAATATCAATATTTTAAAGTCTTTTATCAAATTTAGAAATTCCAATACTGTGACAATGCTATTATAGTGCCGAATAAATGTCATTTTTCAAGATAAAACTGTACATTTCAGGGTGACCATTGTGACCATTTCAAGGCACATGTGCAATAATCCTGCAGTTTAATCAGCATCTCTATATCCCATGCCTGTAAGGTGGATGGATTATCTTGGCAAAGGAGAAGTGCTCACTAACACAGATTTTAACAAATTTGGGAACAAAATTTGAGAGAAATTAACCTATCGATTTTTTTTTAGTTCAAAAACAAAAGTGCTGTGTCTATAATTTTGTAGAGTTTACTTAAAACTTATATACTAGTCAGAATCATTAAGCTCACAACAAAATACACAATAATATTTCTATCCGGCTCATTTATTTGTATGATAGAATTGATGATAGAGACATCCAGGCACCAACAGAATAGGCCTGAAAAGTAAAGCGTAGCTCAGGCCATAGCAAAACATTATATGAAATAAAATCCAACATCCAGCATCAAGTAACATGCCCTGTGTCATCTGACTGCTGATATATACGATGGTTATCTGGCTATCTTGCTGTGTTCTGTTAACCTTAGCCTGCTCACATTGAGGACTCTTAGCAGCATACCGACAGCTTGATCAATAGGTCAGCGTGCTGACAGCAGTCCTCAGGGTCCTGGTCGAGGGAGAGACTGGGTGGGTTGGGGAAGGGGATAGTTAAGGGTGATCATGTGTCCCGCAGACAACAGCAGCACCTAAGCTGGATGAACAAAACCCACAAAACACTCACTTAACAGATGACCTCAACCACAACCACCTAAATACACATAGTCACTGCTCTGCTCCGACGCCCTGATGCCAAAACTTGAACCAACAGGCTTACAAAAGGACTCAGAAAAACAATAAGAGGTTTCTTTTTCTTCTTTTTATGCTCTGTAATATCATTCCCATAATCAGATATCTAGTATACAGGGTTTTTATGTGTATGGCATCTAGTGATGAGCTTATGGATTTCAGTCTCCCCTTCGAAGCATGTAGCAGAACCTACAGTGGTCGTGAGTCTCCTGCAAAACCAATGTCCATATCAAGAGCCAGCATTTGGGCTACTGTAGAAACTAGGTGTGTTCCAACTACACGAGTCTATGCAGTGATCTGATGTTACGTAATATGTTACCACCGAGACAGAACCCTGCTACTTTTCAGCATCTTATATACAAAATTTTATGATCAGTGGAGAAGAAAACTTCCATCTTCACCATTTTAACAGATTGTGTTGCAAAGGCCACATTATCGTGGCCAGTTCATGTGGGAATCCATGGTAAAACCCAGAGCAGATTTTGAGTCTTTCTTTCGTGATCGTGAACTGGATTGGACTTAAAGCAATAGTTCACCCAAAAGTGAAATTTCACTCAATATCTACCCACCTTTGTGCTGATGTGAGGATGGGTGAAGATCTCCAGTTCACAAAACGCTCCCGGAGCTTCAGCAGAAAACAGCGTTGCAGCCAAATCCAGTCCAATTGAAGTGAATGGTGACCAGTTTTAAAATGTAAAAAAAAGAACATAAAAAAACCCACAAAATGTCTCCATACTGCTCGTATGGTGTAATCCAAGTGTCTGTAAGCCACGACATTAAAATTTGAGTGTAAGTGTTTTGGGATTAGAGTAGAAATGATAATCGGTTTCACAATAAATCGCAATAAAATTTCTCATAATTAGTATTACCATGTCAAACCAAACCAAAATTAGTAACAGTCTTCCAGATGCAACAGCAACTTGGTTTTATTTTGGACATGATGTCATTTCAAATCACTACAGGTTTTCAATACAAAAGTTGGTGAGATGATTTCAGTGTGTCAGTAATTTCTAAATATTTTCAGCACCTTTTAACAACACCGCAATAATAATGTTAATCGTGATCATTTTGGTCATGATATGAAGATTTGGTAACATTTCATCTCTAATTGGGATTGTGGGAAGATTTTCTTTTAACGCACTGTTAACAGATCAGTTCTCGATACACAAAAGTCAGGTGTCAGAATTGGTACTGGGAGGGAAGAAATGGTATCGAAACATCTCTAGTAGAAACATGGCAGTGCAACTTGGCACCCTCTGTAGATATAAATCGCTTATTCTAAATTCATGAAAACGCAATGATTCTTGTATTCAGGTGATTATACACTAATGAGAACATACTTATGAATATTATATTCCACTGGACCGTTAAAGTGAGACTATATAACATTTATTCGTGGCCATCAGTGGTTTGCATTTCACCCTGTGTGATCCATCTGTGTAAAGACTGGACACAGACAGGCAGGCATCCAAACTATCCTCATGCCCGTCTGCATGACAGACAAATGTGAAGTCTGTGTTGGGCACATGGGAGATGCTGGGACAGATAACCCCACATTTACATTCAAACAGAGCTTTTGACAAAGCCTTAGCAACAGGCTCCTTAATCAGCGGGCTGGCTGCGCAGCCCCGGCCGGCCTTCTCCTCTCCTCTCCTTACAGCCATGATCTTGAGAAGGAGCTTTAAATTGGAAATTATTACACATTAAACCCTCTGCGCACAGGCCAGGATCGAACTGGATCAATATCTTGCCCAGCACAATAAATCAGACGCTTTCTCTCCCCTTCTCTCTTTTCCCCTTTGCTTTTTCAAGTGGCTATAGGCCACTGCTCCACTGGAACATATTTAAATTTTCTTGTAACAAATTAATTCCAACATTTTCTCTTGATTGAATTAGGGCAAGTGCTGGTGCTGTCACAAGTGTTTGGGCTGCTCCTGGGGAGAGACAAATTGCCAGGCCTGGACACGGGTAACAAGCGGTGGTGTTGAGTCGCTGATAATCTCCCCACTAATTCTCCATTACAGCAAAATGAGGCCATAAATCTTCCTGACAGCTGATCGATGTAAACATTGTTTCCCCCATGATTGCCAGCTCTCCCAGCGGAGCTACTGTCCGCTCACAATCCGCTGAAATTACTCCAGCACCAACCCTCCCTCCCTTCTCCTCTTCCCTGGAACTGGTGTGTGTGCGTGTTGGACTGGCCTGGCGGGTAAACCAAAGTCAGAGCTGTCCTGTCGAGGTGGCCGTCTAATTTTAGCTCAAAGCTTACTAAACAAATGGAAAATATTAATCAAAATGTCTCCTGTTTAACCACTGGCACAAGCAATTCTTTATAGAAGAATGATTGTTCTACTACCGTGCGGTCACACGGCGTTGCAGGTTGAATGAGATGAAAAAGACTGTTGAAAAATGAAGGAAAGAAGAAATAGAGGGTATAACATGCAGTCAAACAATGATTTCTTTTCTAAATGTGGCTATCACTCCTCCTCCTTCTTCTGTGTGTGTAATGGCATTAGGCAGAGTAAACGGCAGTGAAAGATTGAGTTGTCAAACAGTCAAAGCACAAGGCTCGTTATCAGCGTGTTCACTGTCTGATAATATTCTACACCATTATTAAAATCCAATATGCATGCAATTACAGAGACAGGGATGCTGTTAAAACGTGTACCCTGGCTGTAATCACAGACAGAGAAGGCCATTTTAACACATGCCACTTTAAGAAATCTGCTAAAAGCATAAAGTGTAAAGCATTTTGGTTACTTATTTTATTCACATATTGCAATAAACAGTTTAAGACTATGAAACTGAAATTGGTTTCAAGTAAAAACCAGAGGCTATACTCATGTGGGCAGATACTGACTGCTTCATTTTTTATTTTTCTTTATCTTATTATCCTCTTGATCTTTGTCATTTCTCAAAGTTATTCCTGCATGTCGGTATCTCTGCTGCTCTCTGACATCTTGCTTCTGGCATGATTCTCTGTCTGCGCGTCTGCTCCTAATTGGCTGGTTATTTACCACAAGTGCTGATCAAGAGTTACCCTTCTCTTTCAAGAGTGAGAGAGCCGGTCAAGACAAGACTCTCAAAAGTTTGATAATACAGAGACTAATGTTTCTCTTATTCTTATATTTCTTTCTCTTGAGCTTCCCAATTTTACTTCTCTCAACTGAATCTACTTTAGAGGTAGGAAGTTGGAACCAATTCTACTACACTTCATGATGGGAGCATATATCACAGTTTATTGTATCACGCTGTATGTTTAAGCTACGGACAAAAAAATCAATATGGCATTTTTAAATTATTGTCAGTGGGATCTTTTGAACCAGTGTTAGCAGGATTTTTTCTGTTACTGTTATTCATGATTATTTTGACATAACAACCTCAAATTCCAAAACTTTATTGTGAAATGATGTGTCCATTGTTTTGGACTTGTGCAGTGACCTAATGGTTTTCTATATACAGTGCAAAGGTAACACAATCTTGTGTCGGTGGTACATTGACCCAAAAAGAGTGCTGCAGGGAAGACATATTTTTGCAGGCCAACCTGGAAGTTAAAATTGCTCTGGTTCTCAAAAAAGCCAAAGGGATTTTCCATTGGATTTTGGTTTAGTACAGAAAATAAGCTCCGTGTCAAATAGCAGTTTATGATACTTACACATTGATAATCTTCACAATGAACACCATTTTTCTAATTTTTGAAGCAAATTTGCAATCACCAAAAAGCAAACGTCTGGCTATACCATGTACAACTATACCACGGTCACATGACTCACCACCACAATGTAACTAGTGTTCAGTGTGGTGACATTTCACATCTCTGACAACTTCTATAGCCTCATTTAGCTACATGTTAGCACCACCTTTTCACGACACGTAAAAGTTTCAAAATCCATGAGTGGGGTTTTTACTAACACAGTTACAGTTAGCCCACACACATTTTTTCATTTCCAGAAGATGGTGCTGCTTATGAAGCAGGGCATAAAGTAATGGTGAGGGGTTCAGACTGGTAAATCTGTAGCGCATCAGATTTTTATGCAAGAAACCAGAGTTAACATCCTGTAACATACTAGCAACTAACATTTAACACTTAATTAACATTTAACTAACATTTTTTTTAGTTGATATGGCAAACTTGTTTGCAAACAGTTGCTTATTTACGCATCCATCTGTTATGGAGTAATATTATTATTCACTTGGTCATCTGAAGACTTTAAGTCCAATATTAACTCTCTTTTAGCTCTGGTTTTGGTCTCTACCATCTCCTCTTGAATTGCCAAATGCACCACTATGTTCACCAGCTAGTTGTGTCTGTCTGCCTTTTGGTGCTGAGCAGATAGTGTACAGATGATTTTTAGAGTTTTATTGCACTGAAAACAGCTGCCTGCGATGGTTAAAAACATTAAAGTATTGAGAGTAAACCAGTACAGTACCGTCATGTGCTTGACAACTAAACAACAAGCTAACTTGCTAAAAGTTCTGTAGCAGGGAGCTGGAGATTCATGGGAAAATTCTCTGCAGGCTCATCACTACGAGTGACGGCTTTAACATTGTCACAGTGTTTTAACATTGACAACCTCATTTGATATGTTGTTATTATATAAATATTGATTATAGCCATATTAACAATAACATAGTACAGGGGTTCCCAAACTTTTTAGGCCATGCACCCCCTTCTGAGTCCTGACACACACTTTTTTTTGAACACCTTAAAAGAAAAGCAACATAGGGGATGCAAAGGAGGACACATTTAGATCCTATTAAAGATATTGCAACAATCTGAATTAAGCTGCATTGAACTTACATGATCTGCCACATATAGAACAAAGAGGGTGACACATGCATATGTTCAGAAACAGATACAGACTGAAGACAGGAAGGAAGAGAGAGATGTGCGAATAAGCCCAGTACTTAGTAGTAATAATAAGAATACCGAAATTATACCTTACACTGCCCTTACATTCTTCCTGCCGTTCACCCCCAACAGGCAGCTGGTGCACCCCACTTTCGGAGAATTTAAATAATGTTGGCAGTTGGCATTAAAAATGATTTCATTGAAGATATTCCAGGGTTTTGCAGAATTGTCAAATATAAATGTTCTTGTCTGATGTCGAGTTGGTCTGCCCTGGTTTGTGCCTCTAAATTATCTAAATCATTTTAGTTTTATATTCTACAAGATTATACTTATCCTATTTTACGTAGATATTGTTGGACCTCTTCCAAGTATTTCAGATGTCCTCTACTTTGTCGTTAATGTACAGTCTCTTTTCTGTCTATCCAATCAGTCCAATCTGGCTGTTGCCTGTATGGGAGCATTTATGAGTCCTGTGACCACTGAGCACCCAGGGGGTATGTGCGACAGACCGGGAGACATCCCACACTGGCTCTAAAGGTTACTCAGGCCAACACTCCATTGCAATTGGTCCCTGTCTGGCTCTGTCACTAGCATTATGACTTCATCACCCTCGAGAGGAGAGGAAGAGAGAGAAAGAAAAACAGTTTGCACTCATCCGTCAATGTCCATCTCAAATTACAGCTCAACCAATCACCGGCGAGGATCAATAGGGAGCGGCTGGGCAGGTTGGGGTGTTGGGGGGTGAAATGGAGGAATGAAGAGAGGAAGGGAGGGTTGCTGAAAGACAGAAGAATAACTGATCAATACAGAAGGATGGATTTTGTCATTTTGAAAAGGGCTGTCAGAGGGTCGTTCACTCCCACCTGCTCAGAGCTATATCCTCCAACTCAAGCTGTGGATGACACGTCAGTCCATCACGCCGCTCCGACCCAATCCTTCTTCACCTCTGCCTCGTTCGCTACTATCATAACTTTATAGATAATGACAATCACAATGAGCAGGTATTATTCTCATTGGTTATCAATTTGCATAGATCAATGGTGCACCTTCAAAGGGCAATCTCAAACAATGATCTGTCTCCGCACGGTTGTAATTGCAAAGCGATTTCATTATATCATTTCATCCTACGCCTCCTCCACATTCCAAGTCACAGTGCGTGTTGAACCTGACCCCCGACTCCTCCACACATGAGGAGAGGAATATACACTGCCAGTGCCGGTCTGATGAGAGCGGTGTGTGTGTGTGTGTGTGTGTGTGTGTGTGTGTGCGTGTGTGTACGCTGGGTGATTAACTCAATAAGAAACAAAGATCTCCTTTATTGGGATGCTCTGTGCTGTAATGGTTGTTTGATTGGAAGCCAGTGGCTGTATTGACAGGTGAAGTGGACTGATTAATGGGGGCTTAAGCCAGTAAGGATAACAGTCCTTCACATGGCTTATTTAACTCTGAAAGAGTGACTGATGGTCCACTGCAGGGGTGTCGTCTAAATCACTTGCCGCAGAAGCCTCTGAGCGCAGTAATGGAGCCATTTATGCACGTCGCTTCAGGAAACATTGATTCTGAGGATTTTAATACAAACCCTCTGCTTACTTTTGTTCTCAACATGTGAGTGCTACACTCTTAGAGATAAGGGTTCCACAAGGGTTCCTCCTGAGGGCCTGAGGCACTACACATAATCATTTGCCTATGAGGAACCATTTTCTGAAGAAAGAGTTTGTCAAGGGTTCTTGGTCAAACTAAGGGTTCCATTAAGAACTCCTTGCTATTTTGGAGGAAAGAGTTCAATGATTGTTGAAATACTTGAACCCCTTGGATGGGTTCTAGATAAAAACTTTGGAATATAAAAAGGTTCTCAGTAGAATCCTCGGAGTGGGTTCTCGATAAAACTTATGGAATATCCAGAGGTTCTGGGTAGAGCCCTGAGTGTGTTCTAGATAAAACTCTTGGAATGTAAGGATTCCTGGTAGAACTATTTGGGGGGGCTCTTGTTGGCACCCTTAGAAGGTGAAAAGGTTCTGGATTGACCCCCCAGAGTGGGTTCTGGGTGGAACCATTACATTAAAAAAAGTGTTCTCTCGTAGGGGGTTCTTGGTGAAACCTTTCACAGATGGTTCAAGGTGGGGTTGGTTTCTTGGTAGAACTATCTGACGCGAGCCAAGTGGAACCTTTATAAAAAGTTTTACCAGGAATCAAAAAGGGTTATCCTATAGGGACAAGCCAAAGAGCATGTTTATGGTTCTATTTAGCATCTTTACTTCTAAGAGTGTAGTACTAGCACTTGAAGCTAATTATAACTAGATAATTAGAACCATGAAAATGTTCGATATTCAATCTTCAGGTCAGGACAGTTTTTAATTCTAATAGCTTACATAATAGAGGATACATTTTCCCAAAGGCACCAAGAAACTCAATAGTAAAAGAAACACGCTTTCAACAAGAAGTAATTACTTTCTGGGTGGTAATTAATAACCTTAATGGTAACCTTGGGTCACGAATGCATTGATAGTTTTAATTTATAAGTTAAAAGTTATTTAAAGTGTGACAAAGTAAGCTCCTCCACTATACAACCACTGTACCTTATAGCCAGCAGTGGGCAAGCTGTCTATTACAGTCCATTGTACGCTGCCTTATGCTAATCGTTTGACCTAAGGTGCAGAGTTTTAAAATAAGGCCACAGCAGTAAAAGGAAAAGTGGTTTTAGTCAAAACAAAGCGTGCAGAGGAACTGAATGAATATAGAGTATCAGTATTATGTCTGTCATGAGGGTCAAAGGTGACTTGTTTGGGGCTTGGTTGAAGCTCTGGTTTCAATTCAGCGGATCAGAATAGCTCAAATTGACACCAAGACCCATCTGCCCACTGAATTAATCCTCCACTCTCTTCCATTTGGTGTTTTTTTTGTTTTCTTTATCAGCTCCATCCATTTCTTTATTCATTCAGTTGACTTTTGAAAGGGGAGAGGTGACATGTCCCGGGGCATGTATGTGTGTTTTTTTATTTTTTATTTTTTGTAAATCCAGCGATTTCAAGTGTAACATTTGCAGACTGCAGGGTCACTGGCAGTTATATTTTCCCTCTCCCTCCTCTCTCTCTCACTCTCTCTCTCTGTGAAATCGATCGTTTGTTTGTAAGGAGCTCAAACGGAGCGGGAGAAAGATTCAGAGCTCTGCTGGCAACGTAAGCAGAGCAGAAATGCTGCTGGGGAAAGAGGTAGGCAAAAGTCAGAAAACCTCCCCACTCTCACCGTCAGTGCACATGACCTTGGGGCCAGTGCGAGCGCGCTAGCAGGCGAGCGGGCGGAGGAACCGCCCAGCATGCGTTGGTGCGTACACAGAGGAATTCGGAAGGCAGAGTGGAGTGCGGGTCTGCGAGCCCTAGCCCTCTGCTTAAGTGAGTGCAAATTAACTGAAATAAAACTTTTAAAGGTCAATATAAATTTGATTTGTTGTCTGCATAGTAAACCTTAATCACATTAGAACAAAGTTCCCGCGCTCTTTGAAAAGGCTGCTCTGTTATGTTAATCTATTTGGCTGTTAAACATGAAGGGCAAGCAACAGGTGAGGAGCCTTTATGTGTGTCTGTGGCCCCGCAAATAGAGAGACACTGTAGCGAAACACAGACAGTAGTCGACAGTAGCTGACACTGGCTATCAAACAAACAGCGTGGAGAAGATGTCTGCCAAGGAAACAGCCTCTGGTGAGAAACACGGAATGAAGGAAAAGCGGGAGAATAGAGCGATAGCAAGAGAAGATGACAGAATGACACACAGGGGACAGAAATGTTTGTTTTTGTGTGCGCTTGCCCTACTGTGTGTGTGTGTGTATACTCACTCTGTCTCTTTCTCTTGCTCTGTCATACCCGTCTCAGTGGCGACTGAGGCGGCGGAGCCCCACGGGGGTCAGCCATGTAAGGAACATAAAAGGCCAATTTAATTTAGCACGTCCGCGGCTACAAAGTATTTTAATTCCGACAGCTGTGACTGAGGAGTTAATATTTGACTTGTCAGAAGTGGGGCCGGGGCCAGTGAATCATTGTAATTCTCATTAAGAGGCTCTCCCCCAGCAGCACCCTAATGCAGAATAATGAAAGTCAAGACGGAGTGAGCTTCTAATGCCAGTTGAGGCCTATCTTTTAATATTCCCCTCTTGATGGATTAGGGAAGCGGGAAATTCATCTTGGATCATAGGGCCTAATTTAATAAGGGATCATTCCAGGAGTATTGCATTTTATAATAATGTCATTTAAAGTGTCGTCTTCCATTTTTACTGTCCCATATGTATGCTTATATAATGGTGCCGGAGGGATGTGTTTTTACGGTGTTCGGATCTCTTCTGTGTCCGCGGACCCCCTCCAGACCACACTACAGTGTCTCTCTGTGGTCTGCGCGCTCTCAGCTCAGGTTTTCATTTCAGATTTTGGTCATAGAGCCAATTGAGTGAGCTGTTATGAGAAGTTCAGGTACTCTGCAGCATGTTGCTGTTTCCTCAAATTATTCCTAATAGTGTTTAGGGAGAATCACTGTGATATGAGTGTTGGGATTGTAAATATCACCCAAAGGAAATATTATAAAGATACATTGCATTTGCTCCATCACAAGCTTCTAAAACCTTCTCTGAGAGAGAAGTAGAGCTATATTTATCCAGCCCACTCACAAAAGAAAAATGGCTTTTAGGGAATAAAGTAAACAAATGTGACTAATATGAAGAAGTGTTGACGTTAGCAGCGGCACAGAGCTCACAATTATACCTTGTAAAGGCTGGTATGAGTGAAAAATGCTGGATGTTACTGAAAAAGCTTTTGTGAATGTGTTGTGCACACAAGACTCAACAGAAGAACAATCACAATATAATCTTTGTCATTTAGAATTTACAATTTTGCACATATAACATGTTAAACAAGCCTCAAACCAAGTTACCACAAAAACTATTATAGTAATGCTTTTATTAGCAGTGGTGCAGGACTATATATACTGTGCTCTGCAGGTCCACAATATCATATTGCTTATGTTTTTCCATATAACCTCCCTCCATATAGAGAGCAATAACATGTAATATTGTTTATTAGCACCAGTAATAGTCTTCTAGTGCTACAGAAACAGCTGTGCATCCATACAAGTCCTGGACTACTGACTGAGTCCTGCTCTCATAAAATGATTGGTGGCTTAAGAAGAAAACTCACTTGTTAGAGTAAGTAGGTTAGAGAGATGAGTGGTTCCAAAAATCTGTTTATGCAATGTTCTATATTACTGAAATGCTTAGTTTTGTTTTATTTTTACAGCTGCAAACAATATACTCCAGTGCAAATTACCCCTGCAGTGTTTATCACTAAAATTACTCACTACTTGATGGAAAGACTACTTTCAAAATGATTTCATGTTACCATTCCAACATTAAGGAGTGTGACTTCACGAAAGCAAATCATTTTGCTAAATGATGTGAGAAATTTGTTGAAGAATATTTTCTTTGCAAAATACCTGTTTGTTATTTCTCCCATGTCATTGCTTCAATATTTCCTCAAGACAAAATGTACATAACAATGAAAACCAGGAGTGTGGAAATAATGCTTAAGTCAAGAGTTTGACTTTTTGGCGAACAGGCATGCTTGCTTGTCAGAGAGTTAGATAAGAAGATCCATACACCTGCCAGCACCTCTTTATCACCTTTTTTTTGTATAAACCATACAAAAATTTAAGGGTGAATATTTAGTATTTGCCATTTTGCGAGAGGTTATACACCAGACTATTTCTTTGCTTTGTGCAGTGACTTCTTGTAGTCTTGTAGGAGCTTTGAAATAGTCCAGCAACTTCTTGTTTTTTGCACAGTTTAAGAAAATGACATATAACATGTTAATGTGTGAGCTTTGGAGGCCTTTGTACTAAGCTGGGCTATTGACAGGCAGGCCCTCTTCCATAGAGGCTGCCATATTGCTCTGCCATGTTTCAACAGTAGCCCAGAATGAACAAATCAAACACCGCCTCTAGATATGGTCTTTTTGCATTTTTTGGAAGTTTGGCAACCATCATAGGTTCTCCTATACAATTGGAAGTGGAGAGTAAGGCAATTTGTTTACAGTCTACTTACAATCTACAAGCTCACCTCTATACACCAATATATTCTACACACTGGTCCTTTAAAGGAGCCAAATGTAAGAAATTTAAAATATTAGAAAATTAACTAAAATTATTGACAATATGTATAGAAATACTAGTTTTGACATTATGGAAGATGTTCTTGTATTGCAGAGATATGTACTGAAGTTAGCATGCTAACCAGCTAGCTCTGATCCATCTTGTTTTACCACTTTGTGCCTCAGTGACAAAGACATAAGTGATAGGAATGAAAGCAAAAGTAGCTAACATTGGTGTAACTTTACACTGATGGAGACATTTCCTGGCAAATGAAGGGATGAAGTGTGATGCTGAGCTCACAATGTATCCTCTAGAGCAGTAAGTAAAAATGTGTTAATTCTGTTAACTGGTATTTAGTGATATATACACAAGTTAACTGTTTGTTGAGCAAAAGAAAGACATTTTTACAAATAGCTCCCGTAAGGTTCCTCAACCAGTACCTCTTACCTTCAGCTTAAACAAACTGTTGGATTAGTCTGGTAATAAAATCCAACTTAAAACTCAAACAGCTAGGGTGGTCAAACTTCTGTCAACATCTCTCGGACAGTCTCATCAATAGTTAATCGTTAAAAGCTTATAAACATATGTTTATTGCAATGCTGCTACATTAGTTACAGTATAGGAAAGAGAGCCAGGCTGTGGACATTTTTGAGTCATGCCTTATAAAAGTTGCCTCAATAACATGAAGGTCTATGAATCTATGCCACATTTCAAGCAATATTTACTTGTATGGATTTAACTTGCACCAGCTCCTGTCCCCTGCCTCTCTGAGGTGGTCCTACAAGAGCACTTCCAGCACACAGTGTGCTACATGTGACCCTTTAAAAGGGTCCCTGTCATCATTAAGATAAGAGGCAGTCTCTCAAATATGCTTTAGCTCAACAAAGTGCTTCCTCTTTGGCACACTCATGTCTTTGGCACCTCGGTCCACCTTCTCCAACATAGTCGTCTCTCTATCTATTCAGCTCATATCATTGCCCTTGTCTCTTTCTGAAGAACTTTCTTTGAACTGAAGTCCAAATTCAATGTCAGTCAGTCAAAAGACTCAGGTCTCAATTTTAAATCTAGTTTATTAATATCACTGCCGGCTGAGAGATATAGTTGTTTTCAATCCACTTGCTTCCTTCCTTTCTATAAGACACCCAGTTATCTGCCACAGCGAGTGACAGCTATTTTAGGATGCATGTGATATTCATTCTCTATACGTGTGTCACTTCCTCGAATTTTTTTCCATCGCCAAACAAAAAGGGAGGAAAAGTTTCCTTCGCTGTCAATCCAGTTTTTTTGGTGTTAAACTTTTGAAGATTCCCTGTTATAGAAGCAAAACAGTTTCCTATCCTTCCATTGATGAAGCCACTGAATAAACAGTCTTGGATTAAACTGTGTGCAATACCAACAGCTCCACTGACAAATTCCAACAGTCATTTTCTTCGTTTAGTATATATATAGAGGAACAATATAAAGAGTCAGAAAAACAAGAGTGTGCGAAACTCAAAGAGACACAGAGACTGTCACACACTGAGAAGTAGCGATATCACAGGAGGGAGGGAGCGCTAGGGAGGGCCAAGTTGCGAGATCTATTTTTACATCCCATTTCAGAATGAGATAGTGTCCTTCTCTCACACCTCCCGCTGTGGAGGAAGCTAATGGAGGCCTATTTAATTAGACGTTGGCAGATTGTTGAGCCAACACTGTAATCCAATAGAACGTCGCACCGCTACGGGGTCCTGCCTCCTCCGATGCCTCCTTGGCCCCTATAATGCAGCTCAGTCAGCTCTTCACATTTTGTCTGCCCTTCTCTCAGCTTGTGACATCAATTTACATTAGCCTGCATTGAAACAAGATGCATTCTTCCCACCAGTCAGTGACTCACCCAAACACACACACACACACACACACACACACACACACACACACACACACACACACACACACACACACACACACACACACACACACTCATCCCACTCAACCTACTCTTCCCAGTTGAACTTGACATGGTCCCCCACCATTATACATTACTTTCATGCTCATCTTATTAGCCTATAATAAGACGTGTGTACATGTGTGCGTGCGCATTGTGTGTGGTTCTCGTATGTATTTATCTCCCGGCCCAGGGATAGTGACTTACATGCACTCGCCTAAGGAGTAAATTACCATAGCAATACAGCTGTCAATACTGCTGTATCAATGAGGGGACACAAGTGGCAGGATCAATGAAAACATCTGAATAAGATGCCCTGGATGACAGACACTTTCCTGCTTTAAAATTCTATTACTGCTAAAGCACCTGACCTCTTGCTCCCATATTCCACTGCCCCAAAGACTTATTAATATACAGCAGGGTTCTCAGGATGGTAAACTTTAATTTTCATGGATAATGCTTTAATAATGGATTAAAGGATACATACAGTACAGTAGGTGATTGCATAATGACACAGTTCACTGTAATAATAAATGCTGCAACCACACGTGTCACTGTAAAAAAAAAAAAAAAAAGAAAGAAAAAAAAAGAGTTGCTCAAATGGAAATTGAATGATTTGTGGAAAAAAAGCCTCAAGAATTCTGAGGCTTTTTTGCCCTTATATTACACAGTATAGTTGAGAAGCAGACGGGAAACGTGGCAAGTGAGAAAGTCCTGGCTGGACTCCATTACATTTTACTCATATAAACACTCATTGTACTAAATAGAATTTAGAGGTAGAAAATTGCACCACATCAGAATTATAATTGCACCACGTCAGGAAAAGAAAAACAGATCAGTATCACATTGCAATGTGAAAAGATTATTGTTATAACAAGATATTCTCACACTGTAACAAGATATTTTCACAATATTGCTATATACAAACTTGTCATGTTATAATATGATGTTTTCACCTTTAGAACATACAGTCTTACTATGTTGTAACAAGATATTTTCATATTATTTTCATGTTATCACAATATACAAACTTATCGAGTTATAACAAGATACTTTCACATTAAACAAGATGTTTTTATGTTATAACAAGATAATTTCATGTTATTACAATATACAAACGTGCCACATTATAACATGAAACTTTTCTTCTTATCATGGTTTATCTTTTTATAACATGAAAAGTTTCATATTATATATTGATCAGTTCCATTTGACAATTTCACATTTTTAATTACTTACATAATTAGGACGTTACATACAAAACATGTAATGAACATATTTTACTCAAAAGTGTGTGAATTCCACCCAAACCAGCTGCAACAGTAAAGTATTTATTACACATGAATGCATCAGTAATAATCATCCAATAATATGAATTATAATAGAATGAAACTCACAAGGCTGTTTTTATGTATTAGGAGTATTTTTAATACTACAATGACATTTTACCAGTAATACGTGACATTTCCCCTTTTGCCAGAAAGGGATCTTCCTGTTTTTTTCCTTCCTATTTTCCAGTGTTTTTTTATTTGTTTTTTTTTTTTTTCATCTTTATTTCATGGGGATGGGTGTTGTGGGTGTATGTCTTGCCTTTACTAAAGAGCGACAGGTAAGAATTGACAGGAAACAAGAGGATGATGTGCAACTATTTCTTTTTCTCTTCTTTTCTCTTTACTTCTCTGTCTTTATACAGCAATAACTGTTTTTGGACAACATAAACAATGTGCTTGAGAAGAACAGTCAATAACAGAGTTCAGTTGTCTGATCTTTAACAAATGGTTTGCCTCTACATCTCAAACTAACATGAACAGATGGATATTACAGGATAGCTTGCATATTAAATAAGTCTAAACAGTCCAAATCTTCAGGGTTTGTTTTAACATAAATAACTTTACATAAATAACTTCACATCATCATGATAAATATGGCACTTTTTCAGTTTCTTTGGATGCTCCCCATAATAAACTTTGCCTGTGGACACATTTGCCAATAGTTTAGGGCAATTTCATATAATGAATATAACATTTTGTTCATGTTTACACGTTCCTTTGGTCACATTCTGACAAAATCACATTGCATTTCTCATAAAGTTATGACGTGTTTGTATCCAACTACCGAATGAAAAACTGTTAGTAAATTGCAACTGGTATATCCATCATAGAGTTGTATGTTTTCGAACATCAGAAAGACATATTGATTTTTGCACTGCACATACAGTACGTGGATTTATGGCTATGTGAAAACAACTAACAGCTTTATGAGTATAACATTTACAGTACACAGGTGATTGATGCTTACACTGAAAACCAGGGGCTATTTTCCATCACATCCAAACCCTGCCTTGACCACACACGTCTGTCACCAGTTCAGAGAGCCTTCGAATGCGGTTGACAGATATATAAATGGTCATAAATGGTTCCCTGGACAGAATGTTGAAAAAGCGTTTAACCCCAGAATGAATGATCCTGGACCTCCCCGGATTTAGCCACATTAAAAAGACACTTGAGCATCCTGATACAAATATTGGGTGATTTGTCGGCTTTTTTGTCATTTCATGACATTTTAAAATGACATTTTGTAAACTTCAGACGGCGTGAACACAATCAATATGAGATGAGTTAGGCCTGTGTTTCCAAGAGGCTTTTTGTAATTTAAGAGTCTGTGTACAAACATCTGATGATTGAAAAGCAAGTACTCGATTATACTCACACACACATGATTGGATCTTACCAGCTTGTAAATACAGAGCGGCATGAGCCAAATGTTTAACATTTACTGTGTGCCCCTCATCACTCTCCCTCTCTCCCTGCACGCTGATAAATAAAGCTGCTCACTAGAACCATATAGGGTTCTTTTGTATGTCCCTGTAGGAAAACTCTTTTTGGTTCCTGGTAGAACCTTTTATAAAGGTGCCACCTGGAATTCTTTCAGGGGGATTCTACCAAGAACCCAACATGGAGGATTACAGCTGGAGCCTTTCATGAAAAGTCCCACCCAGAACCCTCTATAAGAGGTTCTACAAAGAACCCTTCTATGGTGTAAGGCTCCACCCAGAGTTCACTCTGGGGTTTCTATCCAGAACCTTTCCACCTGCTGACAAGAACCCACCCAGGGAGTTCTACTGAGAACCCTCTTATATTCCAAATGTTTAATCTATAACCCACCCAGGGGGTTCTACTGAGAACCTTTTATATTCCAATCGTTTTATGTATGACCCACCCTTTTACACTCTTAAGAGCTTAGAACCGACCTAAGGGGTTCTACTGAGAACCCTTCTGATGGTTTTATCTAGATCCCACCCAGGGGGGGTTTATAAAGAACCTTTTTATATTCCAATGGTTCCATCTAGAACCCAGCCAGGGGGTTCTGCTGAGAATCCTTTTATATTCTGATAAAAGAAAATGTCTTTTCATCTAGAACTCACCCAGGAAAATCTAAAAATAGATTTATATATATATATATATATATATATATATATATATATATACAGGTGTCGCTATGATCCTCGTGTCTTCTGAGGGTTCTTCAAAGAACTATATTTTATTCTACAGACGAGATAAAAATTTAAGAACATATGTAAATTGAGCTGATTAAGGGGTTTCCAGAAGCATCTACATTTAAAAAGGAAATTTGAAATACTGGTTAACATTTGAATATTTGAGGGTGAGGATCTTTTAACACCCTGGTCTTGAATCACTGAAGAATTCCTGTCTTCCAAGAAGAGGTCTTAATGGAACTTAATGAACCCTTTCTTAATAAAATGGTTCTGGGCAGAACCACAGCCCATCAGGAAGAATCTTTTTGGAATCCTTTTTTCCAAGAGTGTAGCATTTCATTTTATTCTCTTTCCCTCTCAGACCACAATGCACACATAAACCCGTATACACACAAAAATGCACACAAACTCACCCCCTCCCAGCGCTTCCACAATACACCAAATGTCACCTTTTTTTCGATGGAAACAATAAAATCCCCTCAGAGCTACTAGTGCCCACAGGTCTCAACACATGCACCCTTGTTATGACTTCTTCCCAGGGCAGGGAGTTATACATTATGTTATCTCCCTAATCTGCAAACCAGCTGCAACTGGAAATGAATTAATAACAAATAAAATGCACCCAGTACATAAAAATGTGTAGATTGCCCCAAGGCACCTAAACAGGAAGCAGTGAAACAATTAGACTTCTTGTTTTGTTCTGACCTCTGTTTTGTTTTGTTCTACTTTAGCTGCTGAATAGAAGGAGCTGGAGATAGAGACTGTTGTTTTTCTGTGTCTGTAATCACCACGGCTAAGCCTCCCTGGTCATAGCAGGGGTCAAATCTGTGTGAACACCCACTTTTCATCCTACAGTGAAATTAAATACAGTGTTACAGTCGAAGCTCTAAGAATGCTGTAATTCTCCGCTGACTGCAACCCACACCAAGTGCTGCGGTTAGCCACCCAGGCCTGTACGGTGCACGCATGCGATAACAGGCAGCGATATGGCGTCCTAATTGCTGGCCTGAGTGCTATTGGAGGGAGTTTTTCAGCAGGTTTCTTTCTCACTTTCGCTCCATTTGATGTCTTTGAAGTCGGTCTTTTATCTGCCGTTGCTCCTGATGGCTGTTGTCTTTGGTGCGGTGCTGTGTGCGCCCTGCTCTTTGAGCACTCCTAACATGTAACAAAGGCAGGCCCTTAGAGAGAAAAGAAGAGCAAGGGAGCTCTCGCACATACTTTCTCACATAAATTCAAGCATGGATACAAAGACATACATACAGTGTATACAATCACACTTAGCCGCAGCCATTCACGTGCAAAAAAAAAGAAAAAAAATAAGCCTCCACTGTCAGTAAAAAGTGCTCTGTGTGATTGTTTAACGTGGCCTGATTTGATAAAGGGCCAAGTGCGGGAAATGAGAGAGTAGTGTGTTTGTCTCAGGGGTTGTAGAGGGGTAAATATAGCAACAAGACAGCACCAGTTGATATGAAGGATTCCATGGTGTGGAGTGCTGTTGTGACTCACCAGGCTATGATGATGTGAGTGTGTGTGTGTGTGTGTGTGTGTGTGTGTGTGTGTGTGTGTGTGTGTGTGTGTAGGTGAGTGTGTTTGGATTCATACATGTCCAGTGCTGTTTTCATTCATGTTAATGGTTCATTTATTTAATATGATTGGCCAACTCTTCTTGACTCCTCCAGCATGGTGTACAATAGTCAGTGATTAGTCGATAATTTGATTAGTTGTCAACTTTTAAATTAATGGCCAACTATTTTGATAATCCATTAATGAGTTTTTTAAAGCTACTACAAGGAACGTACATATTGTTTTGATTTTGGAGCCCCCTGTGGACAAAAGATGTAGTGTTTTCATCATAATAACCACAAAATATACTGTCAAAAATAAAAGTACCTAAATAAATCTCCTCCTGCTTCTTTTTAACCATTTTATGTAACTTTGCCAGGACACGTGTAAACACAGGCTCTTCTAACCTAGCTGACCCCGGGGCAGCCAGTAAGTTTCATTACCACTTAAAAACTATATGAAGTAGCTTAAAGGAAAAATATAGATATTTTGTGGTTTCTTAAGTCCTCCATAACAGAACTGAAAATGAAAATCTTTGGGTTGTGGACAAAACAGAACATTTGAGGACGATGTCTTGGGCTTTGGGAAACAACATTTTTCACAGTTTTCTGACATTTTATGAACCGAAAAAATAAAAGTTTGTTATTTTTTAGAAAAAAGTTCTTAGAAAATAATGTCTAATTTATCTGATTTCAGCCTCTCAGCTGTGAATACTTTCTGGTTTCTTTAGTCCTCTATGATAGTAAACTGAATATCTTTGGGTTGTCTACAAAACAAGACCTGTGAGGATGTTTTTATGGACCGAACAAGTAATTGAATAATTGAGAAAATGATCAATGGATTAATTGATAATTAAATGAATCAGTTACAGTCCTACAGTAATCCATTGCAACATATATAGAGAGAGTGTGTGTGTGTGAGGGACCAGGGAAAAAAGACAGTGAGAAGAAGCTGGAGAGTAAGAGAGACTGCATGGTTGGCTCCCGGCTGGCTGCGTGGGGGTGTGTGTCTTAAGAGTGTGTTGAGAGGAGAGTGAGAGCACTGGTCGTCTCCATGTCTAATCAGGAGAACACTTGTGTGTCCCCGTCTCATTGTCTCCTGGGCCCCTCAGGACGGAGGAGGCCCTCCACTCCACCGCTACACCTCAGGACATGCTGATAGAGCTGCCGGTCCACAGCTCACAGTGGACTGGCAGCCTCACAGTTCACACAAGAATCAAGAGTTTGGATTGTATTCATGATGGAATCTAAAATGTTTAAAAATCTGGTGTGGAAACCAGGGCTGCAGAATTAATCGAAATATCAAAATCTCATAATGGCCGAGAGCAATATCCAAATTGCAGAACCTTGCAATTTTTTTGTTAAAAGAAAAATGTGTGATGAAAGAGCGTTATAATGAAGTACTGTAGTGCTTTAATGCTCTGGACTACAAATCGTGTTCTCAAGATTTGAGAAAACGTGTTTGTTTGATACAGACCCCAACAAATGTGACATCATCATGATTTTAATAGTGTTTTTTTTTTTTTGTTTTTTTAGTGAAAATGAAAGTTGTGGGGCAAAAACAATCATTCACACTAATCATAAAAGATATCGCAATCGCAACATCTGTCTATAAATAATTTCAATATGATTTTCTTTTCTGTCAGAGCTAGTGGAAACTGGGACTAAAATAATGATAATTTCATAACATTATCATAAATAGGTGAAAAATGTTTATCACTGTTCATCACCCAAAATGTTGTGTTGTTTTGTCCACATCCCTAACTGAAAGATGTTCAGTTTACTGTCACAGAGGACCAAAGAAATCAGAAAATATTCACATTTGAGAAGCTGAAAACAGAGAAAAGTTGACAACTGGCCAATCAGTTGATTATTTTTTTGATTAATCTATTAATTGATTATTTGGTCTACAAAATGTTATAGAATGGTGAAAAATATTGTTGTTCCTGTTTCCCAAAGCCCGTAGTATGATCCTCTTTTTTTTTTTTTTTTTTTTTTTTTTTAAAGATATACAATTTACAAAAAGAACCAGAAAATATGCACATTTCAAATGTGAGGATTGGTGATTTTGTCTGTTTTTTCTTAATTAACAATTAATCGATTATTAGGATAGCTGGGTTTTAATTTAATAGTTGACAATGAATCAGTTAATCAATCAATGCTCTAGTGAAAAATGCATTTGGATAGGTAAGTCCTTTTGGTGAAGCTAAATGTTACAGGAAATGAGTAACTCTTCTCATTGAACTATACAGGAATGCCCTTGTGGTGTAATAAGGAATAATGACACTTGTAGTTTATGGCATTTTTAAAATCTCATATTATCAAGATCATGTATTCGTAACCTTTAAATCGCCGTTTTTTGTTCCAATTGGGGATTTCTTTTCATGCCTTGACACAAAATTAGATGTCTTAGGTCCAACTTTTCTGACTGATTATGTAGTAAATAACGTCTGAACGATATAATTAACGTGACATGACCGCTTAGATAAACTTGACCTCACTCTGTGGTCACTACAAGAAAAGAAACAGCGGGCACAGTGGCAGGACAGGCGCGCCCCCGACCCCGCTGTCTCTGCTCCATCGCAGGGTAGCTGCCGTGCACGCTCCCGGCTCAGCAGTTTCCCAGTTCCGTCTCCTCCATTACTGGCGAGGCTCAGAATCAATAATTCAATAGTTTTGGCGTCTAAATCCTGCCCCAAACGGCGAGATACACAAACACTCCAGACTGTAGTGCAGACTCTGTGAGATCAGTATTAATTAATAGCTAAAGACATTGTGTTTTGTGTGGAAATATCGGGAGGGTAATGCGATCTGGACTCCTATAATTATAGGCTCCCGTGTCAGGTGTTTATTAAATGTTCAATAAGAGGCGGTTAAGATGTCAGGAAATGAATCAGGCGAATTTGTAAGTCAAGTGAGGCAGGCGTTAATATTTTTTTTTTATACAAAGACTCTGGCTTTGTTTTTACTTTGAGGGCTGCCTGTATATTTTCATGCATAATGCCCAACTTTAGGTCAGGACAAGAATAAACCAGCAACATTTTCATTCAGAAGAGATGGGCAAGAGGCCAGAATCAAGGCGGAACATGGGGATTCACAACTGGAATTACATCGAATTCCATTAACCTATATTACTTTATGTAAAAATGTTTATTTCTGACAATTTCTTAAATAAACATTATTGATTTTGGCCAAATATAATCTATGCGTTTAGGCTGCTAAGTGCAAACTGACACCACAAACAAACTCTGGCTATAATTACATTAAAAATGCATATCATTTTATATAATAATTAGGCCGCTGGGGTTATAGCTCGTTTAATTATTGCGAGAATAAGGCAGCTTCAAATCTAAATGGTGTTAGAAAAAAAATATAATTGTGTGCATTTCAAGTGCTTCAGTGCCGCAAAAAACAAACAAAAAAACTTTATCTTTGAGCCACTGAACGGCCCTTGTCTCTTTCTCCTTTATCTGCCAGTTTTTCTAGCTTGTACTGGAAATTACCAGTCCTCCTCTCCAAACGCTCCATAACCAAATTATGAATAATGCATCGCTTTGGCATGGGAGCAGCAACAGACACCCATGTTCCTGACTAAACGGGCCTGTCACAACTGTGGCGTTATCAAAAGACCTATAGCTACAGGCATGAATTATTAAAACATCTATTGCCCTCAAAGGTTTACCGGCAGCAATAATAATAATAATCACAATAATAATAATAATTTAAAGGCCAATTCATAATGTATAAATAATGTCAACTCATTAAAGAAACTTTAGTTAATTTATTGTAGGAACGAAAAACATTTTTGTTTAGGTGGATTCACGTTTCACATGTGATGGAAAAAGTAAAACAATTTCATGAATATTCTTTTTTTTTCTTCATTTTTTAGAAACCCGTGCCTTAGGTAAGTCCACTTTCACTGTTATAAAAACATCAAAATTACATACAGAAAGCACATGATTTTTTTAATACACGGAAATAAAGTAAAATACAAAATGAACAAATTCCCCACAAGGCATTCGTAAAGCCACTAAATAATAAAAATAATGCATGTTTCTTGTGTATAAACATATTTTACACGTGCCCGTACCGGTTCTCATACAGTCGTCGTGTTAACTGTTTGTTCTCTGTGTTGAAGATAGATGGCATTTATGTGACAATGCTCCTTTAAAAGGGGACAAATCAACACCTCATATGGACACTAAGATCGGGTTATCCTGACAAAAAGTTCAGCATAGCCTACACATATATTATAATCTCACATTTCTGGTGTTTCACCTTCACCAGAGGAGGTCCAAACAAGGTCAAAGAGG
Organism: Lutjanus erythropterus; assembly: GCF_056507025.1. Taxonomy (NCBI): domain Eukaryota; kingdom Metazoa; phylum Chordata; class Actinopteri; order Lutjaniformes; family Lutjanidae; genus Lutjanus; species Lutjanus erythropterus. The sequence goes on from NC_139320.1 coordinate 10,427,828, forward strand.
CCAAACATTCAAGTGAGAGTCTTCAGAGAGGAGAGGACAGAGGAAGAAGAGAAGGCAGAGGACAGAGAGAAAGAGGGAGAAGAGATGGCTCCATGAAGACAAACTCATGCAAACGCTGCTTGGGCATTTTGAATTTTTGAACAAGAAACAGAAAGAGGGAGAAACACTTCGATTATTGTCCTTTTTTGTCAAAGAATTCCCGCTCTGTCCTTTTACAGAGAAAGTGTTTTATAACGAGGCCAGCCTCTATATAATGAAAACATAACAATAATAATATAATATTAAAACAAAACAACTGCAGAATGGTTCGCTTTGTTTGACAAAGTATCGACCGTCCCAGCTGCATCCTCCTCTTCCTCCTCCTCCTCTTCCTCCTCCTCCTCCTCCACCACCTCCTCGGGGTGTCCCGCGTCCTCTTCAGCCATGTGGCTGCAGGGACAGAGACTCTCCATCCCGTTCGCCACTTTTATTTTGGCGTCCGAAAGTCACATGTGTGTAGGCTATAATGTCACAGTCTCTTTTCTCATTGTCTGTTCTTTATCTCATAAATAGCCTATATTTTTTATAGTTATACTCGTCGTCCTTCATTAAAAAAAACATAAATATCGTCCTTGGATAATTTTTTCTCACTTTGTCCTTGGGTTTTTTATGTTCAGTGTCTCTCAGAGGCGAGGACGTGGTAGACCTGGCGTCACAGTCCCAGCGCGGCCGCGTGCTTTTTGGCCTTCAGTCTCAGGTCGGCGATGCTGGAGTTCTTGCTGGTGTTCTTGGCGGCGGCCGCGGCGGCCACCACCGAGGCTGCCGAGGCCGATTCGGCCGCCAGCGTCGCCAGGGGCAACCCGAACGGCGGCGCGGGGAACATCATGTAGGGCGCATGCGCCGCCAGGTGAGAGTGCAGGTGGTGCTGCGCGTGGGCCACGGCGCTGTCCAGCTGCAGCTGCGCCTGCACCTGAAAGGAGAAGGGCGGCACGTTGCAATGACTATCCTACGGGACGGGACGCACGGATGGGGAGAGAAGGGGGAGAACATGCGTTAACTTTGCAGTGGGAGGTCTGAAGGGACATTTCACTGTGAGTGACTGACTGCTGTAGATGTGCCTCGACTAAAACTGACCGCAGTAACGACATTTTGGGTCGATATTGAGTTGTAACTAAAACGTAACTTATTGATATCTGGTTTGTCTTGTGACAAGGTTTCAGAAATTAAAGCTACTACAAGGAATTTAAATATATTGTTGATTTTGGAGGCCCCTGTGGACAAAAGCCATTTTGTTTCCATCTTAATAACCATAAAATACAACGTCAAAAATAAAAATGACGTAAATAGAAATCTCCTATTCTTTTTCTTTGGCTAAGTCACTTTTACTTTGCCTGGGAAAGTACAGACTCAGTTTCATCTGATTTAAATGAAAATCCGAGTTGATGGCAGGCACTGAGAATATCTATACAGATATAGATATTCTCAGATATAGGCAATCTTAATGCGGATGCTCTTGTTAACTTGTGTAGGTCATACAGAGGCACCAAATTGAGACAGTTTCATAACCAATTAAAAAAACTCCTTGTAGTACCTTAAATTTTGTTTTGTTTTAGAGAAAATTGCAATAAATCTTAAAAGCATTTTTTCCCCATAGTTTTACCCTTTTAATTACTTACTGCAGTTAACTGTATGTACTCCTGAGGAGGCAGGGTGACCCAGTGGTTAAAGAGGCCATCATTCAGCTGGACAACATAATAAAATATTGTCCTTTGAGACTAGATATCATCTAAGATTTTGGATAATGTTATATGGCATAGGCATTGACTGTTCCTGGATTTAAAGACTGCATTTCAGTAAAGTGATGTCATTTTCTGAATTTATTATGAAAGCACCAATAGTCATCCCCACAATATTGTGGCACTACTGATATCAGAACCCGACTGATACTGGACTTTTGGGGGTAATGTCAATACCGATGTTGGGGAGTAAAAAAATTCAGATACTGATTTAATCAGCTGGTATTCTTTATAAAAATTTTGAATATAATAGAAAGAATATAAATAATATATATATATATAACATACATTTTTGATCCACAAAAGCGGCCAACACTTGTGACAAAGGTAGGTGACGGAGGCCAAAAATTACCATATAACAATAAAAATGATTGTCCAAAATTACACTGGATCACTGGCATTATTATTATTATTATTATTATTATTATTATTATTATTAATAATAATAATAATAATAATAATAATAATAATAATAATAATAATAATAATAATTAATAGATAACAAAGAGCAAAATATATGTATATACTAAACCTAGGATAAGAAAAAGGATCAAATATACATAAAATGCTGCCAATATAGCTAACAAATACAAAAATCTGCATTACATTATGTTAAAAAATAAGGTTTTCATATAGGTGCATATCGGGCATCATGAGGTTCTTCATATAGACTCATATAGCTTTAATAGGCCAATATAGGACCAGTAATATCGGTTAGACTTGAATCGATATCAGGAATATTGTGATATTTGATGTTGTTCATATAGCCCTACCGACAATGTTGTACTATTATATCTGATGTTTTTGGATTAATATTACTGTTGTGTTAATGTGCATGTTACAGTTTACTCCTGTAGATGATTATGGTAATGCTCATTTTAGCTACTTTATGGGCTGGGTAATTCAATCTTAAACAATGTACCATATTCTATTTGATCATCACGGTACGGGATGTTATTGTGAAGAAAAATGCATATATATATCATATATCACAGCATAGCCTGAAAATATTGAGGTATTATGTATAAGCCATATCGCCCATCCATAACTTCAGGGTTCAGTGTCACTGAGATATTTTACTGCATGTCATCTAGCTCTATGGACAATGCTGGTTACTGCAACTTTTGTGAATATTTAAGTTTTTATTTGGACGTCGATAGCATGAAATCTGATCTCAGTTCAACCTATCATGGCCTTTGGAAAACTTGGGTATTTTCCTACATGACAAACCCAAGACCAGACCTGTGGTGCTCAAAGTGAGGATTGACCAGACTCTATTGTTCGTTTCATACAGCTGCTCTGTTCAGTGTGGGGCTGGCCAATATATTGATATTATGTTATGATATGAGACTGGATATCATCTTAGATTTCAGACGTTGTTGTATATGACATAAGTGATGTCTTTTCTATAGTCATTATATCCATGTGATTGATGATTATTTATCAAAACTGTCATGTTAATATTCAATGAAAGCGCCAATAATCATTATTATAATACTGTTGGAATATTGATTGAGGAATTTGGTCAAAAAATAATTGTGATATTTAATTTTGTCCATATTGCCCAGCCCCATTTCATATATTGTTGGGTAATTCATAATAACTATTTGTTAGGCTGCAACTAACAATATTATTTTCATAACTGATTAATCTGCCAGTTATGTTTAAACAATAAAATGTCTAAAAATTGTGCAAAATGCTCATCACAGTTTCTCAGAACTTGAAGGGGTGTCTTCAGATTGCATCTTCTGTCCAACCGACAGTCCAAAAACCCACAGACTTGTCATTCACTCTTATAAATAACAAACACAAGCAGCAAATCCTTACATTTCAGAAGCTGCAACCAGCAAATGTTTGACATTTTTGCTTGAAAAATGACTGAAATGATAACCCGAATAGCAAAATAGTTGGCAACTAATTTTCTTTCACTGGCTGATAAATTGATTAATCGTTGCAGCTGTAACTATTTGTGTATATTGAGATATATATTGTATATTGTGGCATAACCTAAAAATATCGAGATATTATTCATAAGACATATCGCTCAACAAGAAGCTCCTTTTGTTGGCTGTCTTTCCTACACCCTGGCCTACTAATATGTTTGCCTGCTCCAGTAAAATAAGCATAAAAATGATCCATAAAACAATAGAGGGAATTTTCCAATTAGGCTGTACAGGCTACGCTGTGTTGGCACAGTGTTTTTGTCAGTGTGGTAATAAGAGTTTAGTTACCCCCTACATTGGAACTGGAGTCTCTGCATAGCACTTGGGCAGAGCCTGTGCCAAGACAGCAGTCCGGGGATTGGTCTGGTTTTTAAGACCAGACGCTTCAAAGTAACTTGCCTGTTGGAATGGCATCCGTAAAGCCCCCACGTTGACATATGGCGCTACACGACAAGCTTCAAACTGATTCGCTGCTCCAATCAGGACTCCTGCAAGAAAAAGAAAAAAAGCACAGATGATAGCCTAATTGTGAGAGAAATATTCAAAACCACAGAAAGAGTACAACTGCAGGACTGAATGACGAGCAGTAAGCTGATTTTTTATAAAGAAATCACAGTGTTTTTGATGACTTAATTAACTAAAAATGAAGCACGACCCAAACAGTAACAGTGCGTAAAAGAAGAAGGATGCTGCGTGCGTTTCAGCCTTATAATACAATAGAACAAAATAGAAATAAGTCTGCATTGAGCGTACCTTTATGTAACTGGTTCTCCTGCTTTCTGCATTTGGCTCTTCTATTCTGGAACCAAACCTGCAGGGACAGAAATTAATTAGAGACCTACTGATTGGCAGCTGCTTGTGAGGCCATGTGTAATTCCTCTCAAAGTGACAACAACCGCAGAAAAACAATATCCCCGAGGAGCACTGAAATATTAATGACACTGCTTAACCCCCAGATTTGAATTATTACATTTAGTCTACAACAAGGAAGAAAGAGAGGGGGGTTGGAACAGAGAGAAAAGAGACACCAAAAATGGAAAAGTAGTAAATCCACGAAAAAATTGGACATTTCAACATTATTAGGAGAATAGAAGCACCCTTGTTGGGAATGTGCAGGACTATTGGGCTATAATAAATAACCTTGTCAGCGTTGGTTTCATCTTTCTATAGATTAGTGTCCCCGATGAGTTGAATGGGACTCTCAGATATCGAATAGCAGCAGTGCTATTACGGTTTTTGGACATCAGAGCATGGCGATCTGAGAACATCTCCCTCTTTCTCTTCCCATCTCCCCTCTCATTAAATGACCGCTGAAATTAATTACCCTTATCTGCAGAAAATCCATGTCAGAGAAACGCTTAAATGCTTCGCAGTTTTGTCTAATCACCGCCATAACACACGCAAAAAAAACCTCGCTTCAAAGACACAGCTCACTTCTCTTTTTCCTTCTGTTGAAATCGACAAGCGTCAATTTCAGAGAAACGCCTTGAAACACAGATTAAACGATTTAATCTGCTTTGAATCTCGCAGACAAAAAGCTCGGGCTAAATTAGCCCACAATACAACATGTCAATCTGCAATCTCCTGTACATTAGATCCATATATATATATATAGAGAGAGAGTGAAAGCATGATTGAAATATCTTATTGATTTGGCTGTCAGCTGGCTTCATTTATTGACCACAGTATATGTCAGTCGGAAGCCCCTTTTGTGGACGCTTCAGGTGTAATTTATCGCGATGATAAAAGCAAATGCTCTGTTGTTTTTAATTGATTGAGACTGGATTTATTTTTAAAAGATCTAAATAAATGTGTGGTCTGTGCATGCAACTGGTAAAAAAAAAAAAGAAAGGAAAAAAGATATAATGCTCAAACAGAGAGAAAGAGAGAGGGAGCTGCTCTTGATTTGGTTAGAAAATAATACATAATTTATGCAAATCCCCGAGCTGTGCTCCTTGTTCGGGACACAATACGCCTTATTGGTGAGATTCCAGTTCAGGCCGGGAGAGCCCTGCAAAAAGCTGGCTTTAACTTTTTTTAAGGGGGGGGCTTGGAGGGTGAGTTTGGGATCTTTTGGGCCCGTTATTATGATTTCTTTTTTCCGCCATATTCAATATGGAGACAAATGCTCAATCCTCCACTGAGCCGGGGCACACATGGATAAAAGAGTCTGGGAAAAGACATTTTGATAAATCAGATGAGAGAAGTAACTTGTCTATATGTTCATTGTCCCCCTGCTCCAGTTACACAAGACACGTCTGATGAGCCCCCACCACCTCCACCACCCAGCCTTACTGGGTTTCTGCGCAGATGGTGAGTCCCTATGAAAAACGACAGCATCTCTGACAAACATGCAGGGCCTGAAGAAACATACACCCACAAACTGAAGGCAAATATTTGTTGCGGTGGATTTTGGACAATACGGATTAAATCGACTCTCGTGACACAAGCAGGCCCTAATTGAGATAACTGACACAAATTAAATAATCAAAACAATCAAATCACAAAATAATGGAGGAAAAAAATACATTTTGAACATTTTGATGCCGAGCTCTGTTTCTTCCGTCTTAAAAAAAAATCTTGTTCAACTTACTCAAGCTTCCAAACACCCATGGGATTCCTCTTAACCGTTTTACAAACTACAGTTTAGCAAGTGCGTGCCTTTGCCCATAAAAAATCTCAAATCTATTGAAAACAAAATGTTTTCATCCTCAGACTGTATTTATGCGAGATATCAAGCTAATATCTGTGATATTATTAAAATCTCTCCAGGGAAAAAAGAGATGAGAAACATGAGAGTCTTTTCTGTTTCTTATTATTTCCTCTTCTATTATTATTATTATTATTATTATTATTATTATTATTATTATTATTATTTCAGTTTCAGCATGTGGGTCACTATAATCTATTATTTTTGACACTTGACACACACATATAATCATGTACACACATACTCACACTGCCATGGCTATGATAACAATGACTGATTATTTATTTAATATAACAACATATTTACTGTGTAATTCTTTGCTTATTCTTAATTTTTTGATAATGTACTTTTGGATTTGAAAGGGGCTCTCCACATCATCATCATCATCATTATTATTATTGTTATTATTATTATTATTATTATTATTATTATTATTATTATTATTATTATTATTATTATGTCCTTATAAGTGCTTCATTATTTATTTAATGATTTAATTTCTGTCTATCTGTTTATTAATTTTACAGTGTAAACGTGGTGTCTCCTTACTTGCACTCGGGCCTCCGACAGTCCCAGCCGCTGGCTCAGCTCCTCCCGCATGAAGGCGTCCGGGTAGTGGGTCTCGTCGAAGAGCCGCTCCAGCTCGTTGAGCTGCTCTAATGTGAAGTTAGTCCGACTTCTCCTCTGTTTGATTTTAGTCTGTGCCTCGTCCTCGATAGGCTTCGAGTCCTCTTTTCTTTCCTTCACGTCCGTGTTGCCTGTTTGTTTGCAGACGAGAGGAGGCATCAAACATGTGTGACCTCCAGTCTGTGGTCATCATCACTGGCCTTCATTGACACATATTTATGACATCTTTTAATGTGTTTTTACTCTTAAAAATATGGGTTGTTCTCGTAGAAACAACCTAACTGATGTAACTTAATACACAAACGTATTTATACAGTAAAATAAGCCAAAATAATATGAGAACTCCACATTAAGAGGTAGAGAAGCTGGAATATAACTCGCGATCTTCACACAAAAAACCGAGAAATTGTTATCGACCCACACACCAAACTGAAATAAAATCTAGATGATAAAGAAAGAAAAGAAAGACATGCCCTCCTAACCCTCAAAGAGCACAGAGCTATCAGACCTCGGATGTTTTGTAGAGCTACATAAAGCTCTTTAATTATTAACTGCTTATAAATATGCAACGCTGTGCCCACTGTTGGATGTCTGATACATGCTTGTCGCAGTTCCGCTTTTAACCACGCTGCCCATGACGAACAGATGTCATTTTAACAAGCAAACCCAACTCTAAAGAAATCATCTTGTCCTGCGTGTTGTTGTTACATTTTGTCCAAGTTTCATAATAATGCACAGTGAACGCTGACTGCACACTTTTCTGAAATATAAAAATAAAATAAAATAAAATAAAATATTCTACCATGATTAATTGGGTATGTTTGAAATCATATAACACAAAAGTAATTACTGTTATTTAAATAAAACATTTGCCGTTTAAAATATGGTTTTATTCTCTCATGAATCCTCTATTTTCTGTTGATTTGCTTTTATTTTTCGGTTAGCTATCATATGTTGACATACCAATTAGAAACAATTTTTCTACCTACTGTTCATTTCCTATTTGAAATCATCAGATTTGTATTCAAGCTTCCTGTTATTGCACCTGATGTGTTTTCACACCTGAGAGCAGACATCTATGCACAGCGAGCGACTACAGAAATGACAGGACCTGATTTCCACCTTTCATGTGCAGTGATCTGTATGTCAGGTGTTTGATACGCCTTCCTTTCGTTGAGACATTTCCATTAGGCCTAAATATGTAAAAGACAGATTCCTGAGATGACTGACAGCTAATGACGATATATTGAATGAATATAAACATGTAAATACACGATTATAATGCTTCTAATCAGACTGAGGTTGGCTAAACTGCAGCGTTTTGAAAACGTTTTTGAAAAAAAGCCAAATCAAAGGACCACAGTGCACATATTTTACCTTTATAAAGCTGTGATGTAAAAACATCAATAAAGAGTTTTGGTTTAAGTCCTGCCACATTATAGAAGAATAGTTATTAGTTTACCACAGGAGGCCTTGTTGTTTATCATAATTCTGGCCTTTTCTGGTGCACTAAATCTACGAATTGAAACTTTTAAACTGTGCCACGGTGAGATATTTCGAGGCTGCAACCTTCTTATTAAAATTGAAAAATATTATGAGCAGTAAAACCTGGTTAAAAGCCTAAAAGGAGGGCGAGTTTGACGGTGCATAACATGATCTAAAATAAACGATACTTTCAGAAAGACCCAGTAAATTATTTACGCTTTTACAGAGCTTGATCGTCCTTTAACTTGCATCGATATTGATTTTGCTGTGGCACAAAAATCTGCAGGATCTAATTTGGATCATAATCTTAAACCAACATGAAGATGTTTTAACTCTGTTTCGCAAATAAAAGCGCGTCTCTCTAGACTTCATCACTCCTCTGTAAGTCCTCCAGACATCTCTGCTGATAAAGACACCATGCAGTCCTACCGTCAATGAGTTTGGGGCTCCCGGCGTCCCTGATCCTGTCCGGGCCGAGCATGTCTGTTTCCCTGCCCGGCGAGAGCGCAACGTTCCGGGTGACTGCCGCCGCCTCCTCTCGGCTCCCGGGCTCCGCGGATAAAGACTCCCTGCTCCCTGCTCGCGTCGAGCCGGTCTCCAACACCTCCCTGTAGGTTATCACTTCCTTCTTCTCCTTCACTTTCTGATCGAAAGACTTAGACACGAAAGCGGTGAGCTCTTCCATCCCTGCCTTCTCTCCTCTTTAAAAAAAAATCACACACACCACCACCACCACACACTCACACACACTCTCTCCCCTCTTTGCTCCACGACAGCTTAAGACATCAATGGTGTGGCTCGTTTTAAAGTCGACCCCTTGAAAAATGAGATGATGCTGCTGCCAACTCTGGAAGAAGAAGGTAAAAAAAAGAAAAATATACAGAAAGAATATATATCTTCTCAGCCAATTCCTCCTCCTCCTTTGGTAGCGGAGTTGGGAACCTGCTGGTGATCCTCTATTGAAGTCACAGTATTTATACTTTGCGGCGCCTTGCCCCCTTGATCCGTGCAAATTACCTCCCCTCAGGATGCCGGGATGAGCCCCCCTTCCCCTTCACTGATACAGGAGAGAGAGAGAAGAGGAGTGGAGAAAAAAACATTAAACAGCACCGTCGCTATTGGCCATTAATCCGAGATTGACAAGAAGGACTAATTAATTTAATTAAGCGCTCATTCGCTGCTATTGTCCTGAGTTAGTTTTTTAAACACCCGAGAGATGGTCCATGGATCTCTCTCTTTCTCTCTCCCTCTCTCTCTCTCTGCAGGGGTGTGGCTTAAAAAATCTGAAAATGACAAGAGAGAGAGAGGGAGAGAAGGAGGGAAGCACATGGATGAGGAGTCCTTCCTCAGTATATCTCTGTGATCTGAGGGGGAAAATAAGTCACGACGATGACACGGAGAGAAAAGAGGTAAAAAAAAAAAAAAAAAGAGAGAGAGAGAGAGAGAGAGGGAGAGAGAGAAGAAGAAGAAGACCAGCTGGGAATGCCGAGAGGAGCAGAGACGACTCATAATACAAGGAGCTTTAGAGAAAGCTCGAGTGAACATATTTGGCTTTAACCCCAGTTGCACACAGTTGGCTTTAGGCCTGCTACATTCAGATATAAGTTTTAGACTTGTTATTAGCATCCCTGTTGACGCTTTTGATTTGAAGGGGAATTTTACCGGAACAAATTATAAACAGATTTTGAAAAACACACAAAAAAGTGTTCATAATGCGGCATTTCGTGGCATAATTCATATTCTAACAAATAGGTTGCAAATTTTGTCAATTTTTTCTTAACTCATATTTGAAAACGATAACAATCGATAATGGATTATCTATTAATAAATAATAAGACACAAAACGCACGTTTTTGTCTAATTTCTTCTCATTTTAATTTTTCTCTTTTTCTCATTTTAAGTACAAGTTCAAGGCAGACCAAACCAAATCACGAGAAAACCTTTGAGCTCCAGAGAAATGTCCAAAACATAGCTACATTATAGATAATACATTTAAATCGGTTAAACTCCGCAGATCAATTGATTAATAATTAATCATTAAAATCCCTACTAACAATAATGATAAACAAAATTATTATTATTATTATTATTATTATTATTATTATTATTATTATTATTATTATTATTATTATATATCTTATATGTGAAATAAGCCTGACATGAAAGTTTTGGGGACCCTGTGAGACAAATCATTTAATGCAGCGTCGCTTTACGTTTCTAATCAGTAATTATGTATTTAAAATTGTCATCATTAGCGAGACTATATCGCTTAATATTAATTCTCAGCGGACTTTTTAAGCCATTAGGATGTTAAATAGCAGCTAAACGTTTAATTATAATGCCTCTTGCGATGCGTTGCCATTGGGCTCACTAATTAACGTTTTCAACTCAGCTTTTTTTTTTCTTCCCCCCTCGCTGCAATGATTGCCTATATTTGCAAAAAAATAAATAAACAATGGTTCACTTGCGGTGAGAAGGTAAGTGAACGCCGCAGCAGAGAGAGCAATTAAGTGAAGAAGAAGAGGAGGCAACATATATATATGGCCAGACAAGAAACAGGATACAGCGGGATTTTGAAAACGTCGGGATGAATTTGATGCAAAATTAACCGTGTTTATTGATAATCTATATAAAGCCCTATTTCCACACAAGGGCTCTAACAATTCCCCTAATTAAATATTAACGATGTTTCAGCTTGAACCTTAGGCATTAATTACTATTATTTCTGCAGCATCTCAAAGCAGGATGAATTCCTAATCGCAGTGATAAGCTGCAGCCTCTTGTGTCTATTTGCAGTGAAAAAGATTATTAACTTGTTTCTATATCAGCCATTATTGATTCATTCACTCACTCATGTCGTTGTTTCACCTTCAGTCCTGCTATGTGTTTTTGAATTTCTTGAAACTTAATTAATTATTCTAGTTTGTTGGAAATTGTTTGGATGCCCTGTCTGCCCTTGCAGCTCTCTCTCTGTGTATATGTTGGTGTAAATCCTTGTTATCTGAGAAGATGCAAATGATCATTGACAGAGCTACAACTCAACACATGCATTTGCTTATGTTATAATTTGTGTGGGTACATGTACGTGTGGGTATTGTCAGATCAAAAACGCAATATGAGTAGCCCTGACTGTTGATATACATGAATAAACATTATATAGCCCTGTTAATTTAGAAAATTTTCCATCATCAATCATTTCATTTCAGAGTGAAATTTAAAAAATGGAAGCTATACACAATATATTAGAACTTAATAATTAACAATTAATAATTGATAACTATGTGTTGTGACTCTATTAACTGACCCCATGACTCTAGATTTATGTCTTAATGAAGTGGCCACACTGGAATAAGCATAATCTAAAAATGTTCTGTTTTGAGAAGCCTTTGTTTCTCATTCAAATAACTTACATCAGCCATGCAATAATGGAAGTCATATTCTTCACCATAGGTTTATGAAATTAAGACATGATAAGATAAGATAAAATAAAATAAGATACACTTTACTGTCCAAGGGGAAATTTGCACCCTGAAACCCGTAAATCGGGGCTCTTAAACTTTGTCATGCCAAAGACCTCCACAGTAAATGCACATTAGACCTCAAATTTGAGAGGGTTTTGTCTTAAGGAATCACCTCTGACAATTTTTCTTAAATTTTATTACTTAAGTTTCAAGACAGAAAAATCTTGATAATTGATCAAACTAGTATGATTATAAATTACAATCAATCAAAACAGCAACCATGTTTCTTCCCTTGTTATTTCAACTTCCATAACATGTCATAAAAGTTAAAATATTGTATTTCTCCTTATGCTGGGGACCCTGTACAACCCACTCAAGGACCCCTGTTGGTCTCCGGACCTCAGTTTGAAAACCACTGCTCTAAATAAAATCGGGCTACTTTGTTAATGTTGGCTTACATTAATATTGATTTTAAACTTCATATCATAAAAAAAAGTCTTGTTTAAAGCGAAAAAAAGAAGAGGGCAGTATTTAGGGCTCAATTGAGGCTGAAATCATGAAGCATCCATGAGAGCAGTTCCTCGATCGATTGCTCTGTGTGACGCTGCTGCTGCCTGGACTCCATCGATGCTCTCTTGTTTGACGAGTAGAGACTTTAGAGCAGTGCATGGCTGAATTGTGGAGCTTCACAGGGATTTAAAGGTGAGAAGCGGGATTTTTCATCACAAGGCATCCCCTCGTTTTTCTGCTACATGTTTTCGTGCTTTCATGCAGCGTTTGCTGGCTGCAATGTGACGCACGGTTACTGTTAAACGGCTCACGGGCTTCAGTTAATGCAAGAACCAACGTTACAGCCAAACGTTAGTGGAGTTAGCACACTTAGCCAGCTAGGTAGACCCCCACATAAAGCAGTTTTTTAAAATTATCTCTCTTCTGTATCATCGGCACGTCTAACAACGGTGTTGCTAAAGCTGTAAAAGTGATTTAAATTGCATAGCTAACTATTACGTCCCTCTATGTAGCCGATAAGCTAAACTACGTGTTGTGCTAGCTAGCTAAACAGCTACATTCCTTACCACACGCCTGTGGTCAAAGAAGCTACATTAATACAACACTGTAGTTATTTAATGTGTAAAGAATGCATTGTTTTCTGTGTGAAGTTGTTTACCATGTTCTCGTCGATACTCTAGGTTTTGTTAAAATGTTGCTAACAATTCAGTGAGCTCCTCAGTAACTCTGCTCTTGTGTGTGTTTGGCCAGCTGACTGGCAGCCAGCATGGGTCGACGCTCGTCTGATAGTGAGGATGACAGTCGGAGCAGGAGGAAGAGAAAACAGCGTCGTCGTTCATCCTCCTCTTCCTCGTCTTCGTCCTCATCCTCCGGTAGCAGGGTGGCCAGCAGTCGGAGTCGGAGGTCCAGTCGTCGGAGTCGTTCTCGGTCCAGAGACAGGGATCGAGAGAGGAGGTAAGTGTTCATATTGAGTAGACTATTGACTATGTGACTGTCCTGCTGAGGTGTCCTCGATAAAAACAGACTGTGTTTCATCTCCATGGGAACTGCTCTGGTGTTGATGCTGATTTCAACCTGTTTGTGAGGGAAAGAAAGTTGGAACAATGAGAAGAACTTACTGCTGAGATGTTTTGTTTGATTTGTAATCAAAGCGGAACAGTGTGCGGGAGTTCTCAGTGTTTTCAAGCTGCACCTTCCACCGACGCACCTGTAACACATTCAGGTGTGCAGAGACTTAAATACTAAAAAATAAAACTTAAAAATTGTTTTGAAAGGAAGAAGTTGAATTAACTTTTCCATTGGCGCTTTCTGAAGTGTGAAATAAGGGTTGAAAATATTGTTTGTACATTTCTTGTCTTCTTATGTTGGTATGTTGTGTTACCAATAGCTTGATTTCTTTTTACAACTCATTAGAGGCTGAAACGTGGCCTGTGTTTAAAGGCTAACACTTTGACTTTGAAGCCACAGTTAGTTAAATTGTTGTTGAACTTTAGCAGCCTCTTGCACCAACTGTATGTAAGTTCAAACTTATCCTAGCACTGCTTAAATTAAAGCAGTAGAGTTTTTACCATAGAGTTTAGTTACAATGTAACTCTAAGAAACAAGTCAGTAGTTACAAATGTTACAGAATTATATTGACTAATGGTAAAACAAGTTTTTCTGCTGCACAGTATCTTTTTTTAATTATATGATATCATATAATATTATTATTGTAGCTTTCTAGAATGTGCTATGATACAAAGTGGCTCATGTGTGCCAGAAAGCTAATGACCATAGTAATCATGATGATGACATTTTATTGTTTTATTGTTGATTATTGAGTTCTTATCATTATATTGGCTGATGAATTTTAAAGCTCATTATCAGCATAGGCCTTATAGCTTTGCAGCCACTTGTCTGTTAGGCCTTTTTGCAGCACACATTTTGACTCGTCATAGTAGGTAAACCACAGGTATTACCAAAAGCATTAATGGTAGTTCTGTTATATTCATATGTCCCAGTAAGTCGTTACAGGGAGCCACAAGCACAGTACCCAGACCCTGAAACTGAAGCAGCTAGATAGAATTCAGCCATCATTAATTTTATTATTTACATCTGTGCTTTATATTGTAATATGCTAAAATGTTATATGTGAAAAAAGGCCTGTTGTGGAATAGACCCTTTTCATGGCAGCCATACTGACATGAAACAATATGATATGCATCAGGTCAAACAGAGTCAGGGTGCGGCTATTATGCATATTGGCTCTCCGGAAAGGCTTTGGTACACAAAATGGAACAATTAGTATTGTTTGTAACACCTGTGCTTATCCTATTATTTAATATCAATATGGCTGCCGTCTGTTGGTATTTATATGACAGGTATTGTTTTACCGTGGCTTCAAAACATATTTGTGCATCCCTCAGGTCAACCCATGTATGTAAATGAACAGGTTCCATTAATGAGATATAACCGCGATACATATTGTTTTGGATTTTATATAATTTCATCTTTCATTTCCTCGTCATACAGTAACTTAATTTGAGCAAGGGCTCTCAGAAAAAAATGGATGAATTCCAGAAAACTTCATTTTGGTTTGTATGTAAACCTCCTTCATCTTCAACTGAGTTTTCAGTTAAGCCTAATAAGAATTACTATTGTTAGTTTAGGTGTTTGTTCAGGACAACTGAGCACACTTTTCAAGATGGATGTTTTAGTCTTTGTTTCACGGCACACAGTGTACACAACAGTGTTGTTTAGGTCATTTTATAGATGAAAAATAGCTAGAAATTTAGGATAGATGTGCCTGTTTTTTGTTAGATGGCTCACTTTGTGCCTCATCTCAGAAAATAAATGAAATCTGAAGGCCTGTCTTAGCTGAGACATGAAAGGTTACAACCTTATACCAGTTTCATAAGCTTCTCCTCATGTTTACAAAATATCACGCTTTGTAACCTAGCGGTTTCAGAGAAGTGCGGCTCATCAGACATCATTACAAGTGGCTAGTGGCTGGACCTGGCCTCCTCCATCTATCCACAGCTGCCACTGGCTGTGTGTGGCTGTTCAGACAAGGCCAGTTGATAGTAATTATTTATGAGGCTTGGTCAAGGTCCATTACTGCTGATTGGAAGTCATTGCCTGTCTGTACGGGGAGGGGGAGCACTGGGTGGGCAGTGTAAACCCTGGGACCACAGTCCCTCATCTATTAGCCATATGTTCTGATCAATTAACCAAGACCTTGTGTCTGTCTGTGTGAAACTAGTTCCTTAAATAGGCTCATATGAAAGAGGACACACATTCTGTGGCATTTTCAGCCTGCGTACATACAAGCAGTGTAAAAAGACCTCATGTGGTAAAACAGAAGAGTGTTTATGCTCTTGGCTGGTGACAACATGACTACATACTTAACATGTTTGCGTAAAGTGAGTAATTATGTCTGTGACCCGAGGTGGGTTATAACAAGTTACATTTACTCAGTTACATGTACTCAAATAACTTTTTTGTAAACTGTCTCGAGTAGATCTTCCTTAAATCCTTACTTTTGCTCTGTTACATTTAGATACATTTTCACTGTTGAGGCAAGTCAGCAGGTCCCAGGTCTGCTCTTGCTCTGTTATCCCACCACAGCCACACCTTCTCATGACTCTGTTCAAAGCAGCATAAAGGCTGAAGCTGCAGCAGGAGAATTGTTAACGTTATGACTCTCAAATAGTGCCAGCTAGCAGCTAATTATTACAGAACAATTAACAGTGCACAGCGCTCCTTGCTGAGGTCAGTACATCAGAGAACCGTGCTGAGAATGAGCTGACAGAGAGCATTAAGTGTGTGTCTGTGTTAATGCTAATATGTGTAATAATATACACACTCAGAGGCGAAGTCCCTCCTCTTCCGGTGGACCATCATGGGATCTTACCTCATGGTGAGAGACAAATAACCTTTTGATCCCATTTGAATTGTGTCATGAATTACACTAGGGCTGTACGATAAATTTAAAAATCATATAGTGATTATTTTCAACAGATATTGCAATTCTGATATGATTCGCGATTAGTACGATCAGCTTTTTCAACATCAAAATTTTAATTTTCAATTTTAAAAAAATCATAAATGATATGACTTTTGTTTCAAACAAACACATTTTCTTATATGTGAAGAACAAGATTTGTAGGCCAGGGCATCTCTGCAGTTCTACAGTGGTTCATTATAATGCTGCTTTGTCACAAATTTTTTTCTTCATCAAAAAATTGCAGCTTCTGTGATTTGGCTATTTCTCTTTGGATATCTGGGCAATAGAGCTGAAAAGTCTATCATGATAGAAAAGTTTTATATTGGTAGATATAAATAATTATGGATCATGTAGCTTGTGGCTGGTGACATGTTGCTTATTTCAAAGCAGAAAGCTGCTGAAAGCAGCTAAAGCGATAAAATGAGTTTATTACGGTCTTGCTCATGAAGGTATTCCTGCAGTGGTGTTCTGAAAGTTGTCCATACATCCATGTCTGGGGGGTCACTTTGTGGTGGTAGCAGGCTGAGCAACTCATCAGCAACGCTTTATAGCTCCTCCACTTCAGCTTGCCCATTTTGATACAAAGGAGCAGCGGTTCTACCTCAAGCTCCCTCCAAATGTACGAGCCCCTCACCCCCCGATAGTTGCCCAGCTTAAAAAATCCAAAAAACTGCCAGTCCTGGCGAACTGACCTGTACTTATTTATCTTCAATAATTTTTCATGCTGTTGTTTCACATATCATTCACTGTCATGGTGGTTTGCATTTAAGTGAAACTATTGAACATTTTATCAAAATATTTTCTTATTGCTATTGATGACGTGTCAATTGGCAGTAGATATCACTGTTGTTTTATCGCCAAGGCCTACTTGGCCATATTGCGATTTCGATAATATTTAGATTTATTGTGCAGCCCTAAATTATGCATATGATATTTGTCAATTTAAAAGATAAGTTTACAAGTCAATAAAGTTGCTGTTTGTTGTAAAATTGTATCAGACTGTGAGGATATATAATTAGAAAGACTACACGCCCAGAAATCGAGTGATGTCATGACTTTCTCTCTACACAAGCTAATGTTGACTGAAGCTGTGATTCCTGTGTTTTTGTAAAATATATTTGTTTATTGATTTTACTTAATTTAATAGAGTAACTTATGATATTAATGTAATATTTTGTGATCACCTGTTAGAGATACAGACTGGTAGTGTTGTCCTAACGTATATGTGGCAGGTTATCTGTCATTACATCACAAATAAATGCAGGTGCATGTTCACCTCTTTACCTTTAGCTGAGGAAGACCATCTGTGGATGAAATAAATCTGTTCAAATTGCTATTTCACCCACCTCTGTCCATGACTGTGTGTGAGACATAAAGAGCAAGGAGAAAGACAGGGGAAAAAGTTCAAAGTCAATGTTATCATGATCATATAATCATACAGAGTGCAATGATACAGCCAAATCCATTCTCTGTGTTTACCTCCTCCTGGTATTAGGAGCAGTAGGCAGCTACTGTATATTGCAGAATGACAAAACTCCAATAAGCCAGCACCTTGGTCAGAGGCACTGACTGGAGAATTGATCTAACATACATGTTTTTGGAAAAAAAAAGTGTGAGTGAACAAGAGGTGTGAAATCCAACTTGTTAGGTGTTCATGTGAAAGACTTCTGTGTTAACCAGCACTTCCCACTCACATGTGTTTGAGCCATTATGTTTTTATTACATTACATTTTGCACAGGCCTCTGTGAAAATGTGTGAGTGAATGCCACCTTCCAAAAAACATCAGCTCACTCACTTCTGTGTGTTTCTTCTACGTAATGTGTGAAGTGGTTGTACGAGGGCTGTGGAACTTATTTCATAAGGCCCCGCTCGTGGGATCCAGCCTTTGGAATACTAATGGATCTTTTCTGCGCTACTCTAAGTGGTACAAATCTGGTTTGATAGTTCAGCCTCTGTGTTATTTGTATTGCTTTTCCCTTTTCTTCTCTTCTCCTCTATCTTGCAGAGCTCCCATAGGACCGTGTATGTGTTTTTTTTCTGTGTGTATGCTAAAAAGATTTGGGTATTTTTGGCTTTGCTGAAACAAAAGAAGAGATTTTAAATAATGAATATTGCTCAAACTGTTTGTGCAGTAGAATGAGGAGGGGGGTGTTCTGCATTTACATTCACCCCCATAAATGCCTCCTGCTACATGATATCAATAGGAACGCGGTGTGAGTGGTGTTTGGAAAATAGACGCTACACACATTGCTGTAGCCACATTAAAGAGCAGCAGAGCACCAAAGGGCCCCTGTGGAGGAACTGTAGGGCAGCCTGCATGGCTCTGCTGCTCTCGGCCGTAGATGAGCATGTTCACTAATGCAAAGTAGGCAGCTCTGCTGGTAATAGGTGAGGTTTTCTGGGACACTAGGACACATTTAGTCTTGAATTGAACAGAAAAACAAATTAGGAATACAGCATTTACTTTTGCAAGAATTTAAGATGGTGCTGAATGAACACAGAGAATAATAGAAAATGGCAGGGTGGAACGAGGAGGGAGCTGACATGGGAAGTGTTTGATTTTGTAGATTTGTTTTTTGGACAGTAAACTAATAGAAACACTACAGTGAAGCTGAATGACTAAGGTACAATTATAATTACTACTAATAAACATATATTCTCAGTGATTTCTGGAATGAAAATTCTTCTTGAACCTCACTGGGCATTCAGAACAAATCTACACTGATGCTGATTTGCCAAAAACAAAATGATTAATTGTAGAAAGCAGGACCCTGTTGTCTGATTGATGTTCTGTTTTAGCAATCCTGCCAATAATAGTATTACATTATTATGCTTTTGGTGTGTGGGTCCAGGAGAAGAAGACGTTCCAGCAGCAGTTCGTCCCACAGTTCATCTCGCAAGAGGAGGAGTCGCAGTGCGGAGAGAGACAAAGGGAGGAGCCACCGCTCACACAGGTCACGCAGCCGAGACAGGAGGTAACGCCATCACACACATACACAAGCAAACACATGGCTCACTGTTTATTCTGCACAGTTTTACTTTTTATTGAGTCTTGGGTTGAGTTTCAGCTTTTTAAATTTAAAGCCACTTGAAAGTCAAATCCACAGCAGCCTTTTAACTATGTAATTTAGGGTCTGATGTAGTGCTGTTATGATTAGTCTATTAATTGATTAGTTGTCAGCTGTTATTGCCACTATCCTCACCAACTATTTTTTATAATCAATTAATTGTTTTGAGGAGTTTTTTTAAGAAAAAAAAGGTCCAAATAGACTTAAACTGAGCTGATTTTTTTATGTTGTTCTTTTTTTGAATGCTAAATTATGTTTTGACACTAACTCAATCTAGTTCCTTGTTTAGCTTCTGTGCCAATACTCCTGCAAGAGTTGTCAATCAAAACGTGATCTGCGACACCTACACAATCTTGATAAATGGTCTAACCAGCAAAGTGAGCTGTTTTTTGAACTAGGTTTACCCTCAGATTTCTGTGGATGCTTAATGACATAAACTCCGATATCATTTATGGATTTTGACTATTTCAAGCTAAATTCCCAGAGGCTCTAAACAGTTAAATTATTATTTTTTTTTATAACACTTTGGTGATTTTGTCTGTGAATATTAAATACTTCATATCATTGCTAAGTCTAACAACAAGGATAATAACACTCTCTGTCGCTTTAAATATTTTCAACAAAATGCTTTATTCATACTAAAGACAAAGTATATAATGCATGAAGAGTAGGAATGATGAGCAATTGCTGCATCATTTAAAATCTGACTTGAAACGCTTTTTGAGTGTTTGTATTACAGATCAGCATGTGGAATGCCATCACAGGCTTTTCTTATTAAAACAGCAATAAGATTTTTGGAAGTTTACTTCAGTGTAAACAAACACATCATTTCGTATTTATGTCTCATGTCATCAGATGGAGCCACATGGAAACTTCATCGTAGCTCTGAATCAGTGTGTTGCGTGTTCTTGTGTCTCAGTTTGTCCTGACTATCCGTCTTATTGTGCGAGTATTAATGAAACAGAGACAGCAGGTCATATCCAACAGCAGTCCAATCCTTCCCAAATCTCCTCTGGCAGCAGCTCTCCTTTCACTCATTAATGCAATTAAAACATCATTACCCATACATACTTTGTTGAATTATGATTATTATTGGTGTAGCTTGTTTTTTTGCAAGGGGACTAACTTATTCATGCAAGACTTATGTGTGCACACCTGCACCACACTTCTCTCTCTCTCTCACACACACACACACACACACACACACACACACACACACACACACACACACACACACACACACACACACACACAGCCATAGTCAGTCGTGTATCCCTTTCAAAAACATAATGGCAAAGTCTCTGTGTGTGGTGGTCCATGTCATTAGCATAGCTAATCTGGTGCTAATGAACCAGTAAACTGTGCTGTTTTTAAATCCCTCACACACACACACACACACACACATGGACACACACATAAAAACATGCACAGGCGCACAATTGAAGAAAAGGTTGTCATAATATATGCGCGAGCGAGGCCCTTTGTTTACTTGTGTATGGCTGCGGGGGAGAGCAGAGATCATTTTAATCACAAAGGAAAAAGTGTTTTAATATCTTCATTACAGAGTTGTCAGGGTGAACAGATGATGCAACAGAAACGTTTTTGACATAAGAGTTGTTGATGGTGCCATAAAAACACCACGCTTTGGCTCTCCAACCTACTGGCCTCAGAATGTTTTGTGGCTTCAAATTTCCATGTTGCTCTGTGAACTGAAACCATTTCTGGGGAGAATTTTGGCCAAACTGTTTTCACACATTCTCCCCATACTCTCTGTGGTACAGTGGCAGTCACTCACAGCGGCTCTGGTGATTAAAACATCAGTCGAAAATGGCATTACTGGTGTGGTGCGAGATGAAGGGTGGAGGGGATTTGGGAGATTTAGAACTACAGTCGATGACATCGGTGTTTACAAACGCTGTACTGTGATTAGGAGGGTTGCGTTGTGTAATCGGCTTAGCGGTGAGCGGGGAGCAGGTGGGTTGGGCTGGTGTCGGTGGGAGTGCGTGGCAGGGTTTTACGAGGTGGAGGCGGTGTTGGAGGTGGGGATGTACAAAATGATGGTATTGATGATAAATTTATGCAGTTATGTGACGGCAGCTGCAATTTGTGTCTGTAAAAGTTTGTCGTTGATGGCCACATGTGCGCTTCTGTTTTAGCATTCCAACAGTCCAGTAGAAATTTTGATGTGTCATCTAATAAATGAAACCAGAGCTGAAATGATAAGTTAATTAATTGATTTGTTAACAGAAAAACTTTTTGAAATTAAAATTTCTTATAATTCATTTTCATTCATTTCTTACTAATTCTATCAGTCATTTTTCGTGCATAAATGGAAACATTTTTATAGGTCCAGCTTCAAATGTGAGGAATCACTTCTTTTACACGCCTTGTTTGAGAGTAAACAGAATCTCTTTGGGTTTTAGACTAGTACATGGAAGAATACGCAGTTTAAACAAGTTATTTTTTACTCTGGAGACAAGGACAGGCTTTTTTCCCTCTCTAATCATTCAAGTAAACCATTAAAGAAATCACTCAAACACATTATCTGGAAGGCTTGAAAAATAAAAAAGTATTAAAAAATAATACTTTCGGGTGGGTGGATGATGTATTTGCACGTGTGGAGTATCACTAACTTACAGATCACCATCAAGTACTTGGTCAAAAATATTGTGATATTTGATTTTGTCCATATTGACCAGCCCTATTTATTGATGTTGCTAAGATATTGTAGTGATGACTATTGGTGCTTTCACGAAATATTAACACAATGATATTTTTGATAAATAATCATCAACGATGTGGACGTACAGACTAAGTGGGTAAAGGAAAAATAATCAAACAGAACAGTCTGGTAAATTCAGAAAATTACATCACTTCAGTGTAATACATCTTTTACGACCAAGAAAAGATGACACTTATGCCATATCACGATATAACAATATTCAAAATCTATAATGGTATCTAGTTTCGTATCACAATATCGATATATTGCCAGCTCTAACTTATAGTATTAAAATCCTTTACTGTTCAGCTCTGTTGTAGGATACTGCACATTCTGCAGCCACTGTGGTTGTGGGATGAAAGCAGGGTGGTGTGTACTGTGCACAGGTGCCCTGACTGCCATTAGTCAGTGGTGTGTGTGTGTCTGTGTGTGTGTGTGTGTGTGTGTGTGTGTGTGTGTGTGTGTGTGTGTGTGTGTGTGTGTGTGTGTGTGTGTGTGTGTGTGTTTGTGTGGCTGCCTGAGCTGGCTGAGAGGCTGGCTGATGGATCAGAGGAGGATTGAGTGGACAGGACCTCATGATTGATACGCAGATAGGATATGAGGTGCTGCCCGCCAGCCCCACCAGCCCAGCCACACCAACCCGGCACCACCTCCAGAATATGAAAGAGAGAAGAAAGAGAGGGAGGGGACGAGAAGTTAGAAGGGAATGGAAAAGTGTGGAGCGAGTAAGTGGTGGAGAGGGAGAAAGTGGTGAAGATCCTGAAGGAGGAAAATAAAGAGGAAAAGACAAAAGCGTGGAGAGAACAGATAGGCTTGAGAGAGGGATATTATTCAGAAGAAATGAGAATAATAACGTCTGCATCAGAATATTGCTGGGGAGAAGATTAGGACCATAGTGGCGCCGTCGTGGGCTGAAGGGAGGGAATATTATTACCTTCTTTTCAATCTCTCATGTATAAATATAAAATAAAGAGATACATGAAATAAGAATAATGCTCTATCTTGTGTTTACCATCTATCGTTGCTTACTCCCTCTCTCCTCTTTTTTTCCTGCCCTCAATCAGAGAAGGGCCAGGTCCCCCAGAGGCACTCAATCTTGCCCTGAAATGTAAAACAGACAAGAGGAGCAGATTACCTATTTGCCATTAATGTTTATTCTCTTTGATGTGAGCAGGCATATCAGACTGGTGTGTGTGTGCCTGCCTGGGAGTGAGCATGTGTGAGGTTGATTGAGCGTATGCATGTATGTGCAGATTTGCGTGAGTGCGTGTTCACGGGGAGGTGTGTCACGGTCTGGTCCACTGGGGGAGAGCAGAGTGGAGCATGGCAGCAGTGGCATACAGTGATCTGAGTTGTACCCAATCCAACAAAGACGATGCAGCCTCTCATCACAGCCGGATCACAGGCACATCTTTAGGTGAGCTCGGCGGAGCGCTGTAGTGCTGGGCTTTTATGGATGGCCACAGCAGGGGTTAAATGTGTGTGGCTCAGTCAGTCATCCTGTCAGTCCTTCATTCACTTAACAGTTAGCTGTAGAGGCACCGTTAGAAGACACAGAGGAATGCAACAAATCCACCACTTGACCTGTCAAAGAGACGCTGAGGATTTCATTCACACATGTATGCGTGCGCTCACATAGGTGAGCACATACTGCAGGGCACATGCACACCGATGCGTACATTTTCTCATTAATATTTCAGAAGTGTGTTGAGTTAGCAGGGCAAGAGTGCTAGCGTCAGGGTTTAGCCCTGCTAACACTGGAGCGGCTTCATCAATGGGCTGCTGTCATGACTTTAAGGAGAGTGAGACCTCTAATTATCCGTCTTTCCCCCTAGAGGAGATAGATAGCAAGCTAAACACACCACCCACCATGCGAGGGTGGCCAATCAGAGTCAGGATTATTTCAGCCACCCTGGAGCCACACAGGCCGTGATAAGTTCAGAACTGGTGCTGCGAAAGGACTGTCAGTGCACCATGGCTTAGGCAAAGACAGACAGTCAGGGAGAGCAACAAACTTACAAACTTTGGCTTTGTATGCCTACTGTAAGTCCAAAAAGGATTTCTGACATCTAGAAAGTTTTTTGTGGTGTACAGATCTCTACTGTAGTTAGTCATGGTTGATTAAAACTGAACTCTCTGAAACTGGACTGAGTGATATGTTAAAATTTCTTTCCCATGGCAATTTTTTTTTCTCTTAGTTTAATGTGACACACCATGTGTGTTTTACAACAGTAGTGCAGTTATCCTGTGCAATTTGTACAGGATGTCTATGTATATAATGAGTATAGTTTGTGTGTACATTTTGTAATTAATATTTTTATATTTTTATTCTTCTTCTATATGTTTTATTCAATGTGCACTCTATTTTAGTACTCACTCCTTGTCTACCTGCTGTTGTTGCTGAAGTAATGAGTGAATTTCCCCGGTGTGGAATAAATTAAGTTTATCTTATTCTTATCTAGATATATTCATGCAGGTGTCTGTGCCCCTCCCACTGCCGAAGTATCAACTGGGAGATGTATGCAAGTGACACGTCTGCTATGTTAAATACGCTACAGACAGTCATCACATCCAATGAATAACCAAAGTAAAGTCATGAAATGTCAAGAAATATTTTTACACCCATTTTCTTTATTAAACAAAAAATACACCCATGCACCTATTACTGAGTTTCTTGACATGTTTAATTGTCATGTTAACTCATTGTAAAAATACACTTTTTTCAAACTTAGCACAAAAACATAATGATACTCATCAAAACTGTCTTGGTTAGTCTTTCTACTAACAACAATCAAAAACTCTGGTTCAGTCAAAATAAATCCTTAATTCAAAGCTCTAGATGTGAAAATATTCTGGCTCTACTGGTTTTCCTCCCTCTCATCCTTTGGCTTAGTGGGTGTGTACTGTAGGGTTGGGCGATCAGACGGATATGTCACACTGGTAGTTTTTTCATAGAGACAATTTTTACATATATATATAAGCAGATGCTGGTTGGTTTTATGGTGGCCTGTTGGAAAAATTTTAACATGTTTGTTATATCTGAGCTTTTTTAAACACACAGGATGCCAATGCATTGTTTGAGTTTCAGTAGAACACAGAAGTTCAGAATGTGTCAGGATGTGTACTGAATGAATGAAGCCTACCTGCTAGTGCTTTGGATTAGGTCTCTGCTCTGATCTCCTGCATTAAGGCCAACATGAAACATAGGGTATAATAATAATAATGGTAATAATAATAATATAATAATAATAATAATAATAATAATAATAATGACACACATGAATGATCCCTTTTGGGACATTCTGCTGCCCTCACACAGAGAAGTCAGAGGTCAGGGTTGACTAAAGAGCAGCCTCCAGAGCCAGCACATTTCATTGCCTTGGTCTTCTGGTTATAAGACAGCCACCGACTAAGCCACATCTTTCTGCTGCAGGAACTCGGTAATCTAGATGTTTTAGTTCCGTGACATGAGCACTGTTTTCTGCACTGGAGATCACAGAAGGACTCCAGGCGTGTGGGTGTGTGCACGTGTGTGTGCGCACAGGGGTTGAGCGATGGCCTGGTATTTATTTCGCACAGCAATTTTCCCCCCGTATGAGATGAGGTGTCGTACATCTGCTCGATAGCTTTTCCTGCCTCGCACCAACACAGAGCGCGAGCAAGGTCATCCAAACAGCTAGGGAACAGGGAGGGCTGAGGAGTGGAAGGGTCTTAGAGGGAGGATGGGAAGGTAGGGCGGTTTGAGTGCAAGAAGACAGAGGTGGGGTGAGTAAAATCAGAGACTTTATTGTGGGTGAGCAGTGTGCGGCCTCTTTGCACCTGGATCAGCAATGTCAGGTGTCAGGGTGGAAATTTTCCTTTGCATTTGTGTCCAACATATATTTATTCACACAGTTTAGAGTGTGTGTGATGTGGCAGGTGGTTTTGGGTGTCGCTGGCCTCATAAGGGAAACAACCCTGAGTGTGTTTTGAGGACATGACAAGTGAAATCTGGTTTCTTCAAGAACCTGCTGATATCTTGCCATTATGAGAGAACCATAAGGTATGATTGGTGATGCTGATGGATAGGAAATAAGATGAGGAAGAATGTGAACAAACCATAAACCCATTTTCTTCTTTAGGCTGCAATATCTCACTTATACTCTTAGAAATGAAAGTGCTTTCTGTAACCATGTAGAATTCTTTGGCTTGTCCTCACAGAGGAACCTTTTTGCTTTGTTTCATTGTAGAATCTTTTATAGCACTTCCATTTGGAACCGTTTCAGGGACATTTTCCACCAAATGAGTGCTGGTTCCTTCAATGTTCTTGGAAACTTGGTGCTATCTAGTAAACCACTGTTCTTAAAATTTCCCAAAGTTATCAGGGACTCAAGATTTAAAGTTGACATTTGACGAATGCAAGATTTTCATTCTTTGAAATAAAAATGCTGACTAGAACCAGATAGGTTCTTGGGCTTGTCCTCATGAGAACCCTCTTTGGTTCAGAACCTTTTATAAAGTTTGCACTTGGGACCCTTTCAGAGGTTTCTACCTAAAACCCAACATTAAGAGTAATATCTTGAACCATTTGTGAAACCCCTATAAGAGGTTCTACAGAGAACACTGTTATGGTGTAACGGTCCCTCTCAGGGCCATCTGTGTGTGTTCTATTGAGACTCTCTCCCTTCTAACCCTGGGGGTTCTCCTAAAAACCCTTTGATATTAAAAGAGTTTAATCTACAACCCGCCCAGGGTATTTTACTGAGAACCTTTTTATATTCCAAAGGTTTCATGTAGAACCCACCCATGGAGATAAAACAAATACAATGCTTTCACCCATAACCCTCTTGTTTACCAAGGGTTCTACGAAGAACCATAGAACCACCATAAATTATTAAATCCCATAGATTGTCTATTGTGGTCATCCATCTTTTTAACAATCAATTTCAAAATTGCTAGTATTTAAATTGAGAAAATGTCTTTTGACAGTCCTTGATAAACCCTTTCCTCAAAAAAGGGTTCTTCATAAGCAAATGGTTCTGGGTAGAACCTCAGTCTTTCAGGAAGAACCCTTTTGGAGCCCTTATTTTCTGAGAGTGTAGTGTTCACACAGTGTTATAGTGGTTCTAGGACAGACTAGAGTGAACTATAGTGGAATTTAAGAGCAGGTTCCTGGCTGTTTTTCATCCATCTGTCTGTTATCCCATGGACTCTCAACATCTTTTCTTCTCCCTCTTCCACAGGATGACATTTAGCCCTTTCTTCCTTCTTCCCCTATTACCGGACTTGCAAAGTGTTGATTTAAACTGAAAGATGACCTGGTTTAGTTCGGCTGCGTCTTCTCTACTCCATAAAAATCAACATGCTTCCAGTCCTGAGATCTGAACACGTTTGTTGTTGTGTTTCTCTCTTTTCCCCTCTCCCTCTCTCTCTGTCTTACTCTCTTTCTCTGTGTTGTCTTTTTTATTTATCTGCTGTAAAGGCCAGTCAAGCGCTGCTCGGCTTTGTTGTCAGAAACCTTTATTTACCAAAGGGAGGAATAAGTGACTGACACAGACAGCCTCTTTCATCCCCGCCTCGCCGCAAGCAGTGTTCCCCTCTACCGCCAGAGGAACCCCCCCCCCCACCCCACCCCTCACTTCTGCCAAGCCGCCACCCCCCCCACTCCACCGCACCCCTCCATCCTGCAGGCTCACAACACACTAGCCCACTCCCCTGGGTAGCAACCTAGCTGTAGAGTCTGCACACACACAAAATTCACCTCACAAAAGGCATCACACCAGTCCTCTCACACAGCTGATCAAATGAGGGAGTTAGTCTGATGGTCCCAAACAAAGACGAGTTTAACATCAAAGAATTGTCCCTTTTCTTTTTTTTATCCATCTGTTAAACAACCTGGGAGTAATGACATGGAAAGCCTGTTGTGTTATTGCCTCGGCTGGAAAGGTAGTTTTTGTGTGAAGGAGAGGAAACGAGGAATCCCTCGGGCATCAGAAACTGATTTGTGTTTAAATCAGAATGTGATTTCACAAGAGTTCGTCATTCTCATTAATATAGCTGGAAAGAGTGGTAATTCTTTATTTCCCATAACTATCAAATGTTATAATTTATCCAAAATCTATTTATTTAATGAATTATTTATTTAATATTTATTTGTATTAGAGTTTCTTAAAAAGTCTAAAATCCAATAATCTGAGATTTAGGCCTTAAAATGTCTTAAATCCAGTTTTTACAGGAAATGGATTGAATTGAAACATATATTCACTAATGTCTTTAACACTTTTTGCCAATATGAAATCTTGAATTACTGTCATAAAGATTTTAAAAAGTCGTAAATTTAACTTGTTGAAACCTGCAGAAACCCGGACAGGGACGAGTATGTAGCATAAGCCAGTGCTACACACCACAGCATTTCTAACCCAAGCTAATTTCAATGCCTGTCTCTGGTTGGGCCTTTAAAATGCATAAAACTCAACAACAAATATGTATACTGAAAACACAAAACTCAGAACTTAACAAGGAAATACAAACAGATCTGTACAAGACATAAACTACAACACACTAGAGCACCACACAACTGAGCCATCTTTAAAAACTGACTGGGTTTTAAATGATTCAAATGATGATTTGGTAGTATGTGGGGAAAACATCATTACTTTGCTTGCATTTTACTGCGTTTTATTGCGCTGACATGCAAAGAGCTTTTTTTCTGCAGACATCGGAGGCGTGTGAAGTCAGAGTCACCTGTGCGTATTTTTTCTTGTTAGCCTACCTGTTCATCCAGATGAAGTGAGGGTTAAACATGTAGGATGTTAAAGGGACTCGCTGTAGCCCTTAATCACCGTCAAGATGCAGAGAGTCTTAATAATAGAATAACAGCTTTTCTTTTCGAGTTATTTGTATCTTTATTTTCTTTTGTTCATGTTTTTGAGTGTGGAGGTGGGAAGATAAAACCTATTTTCTGTGAAAAGTTGTTTTTTTTGTTATTCTTTATAACATGTTTTATCAGATGGTTACTCATAGTGATATACAGCCTGGTACACAAGGGAAATACACACTCACTGATCAAAAAGGGTTACAGATCGTTCTGAAACTAACGGTTGTTTTGATTTGTTGATCAATCAATTTGTCGATTATTTGCTCAGTTAATTAATTAATTAATTAATTAATTAATTGGTCTGTAACAGCTATTCCCAAACATAAGACTGCCATGGCTCAATTTGAAATCTGAAAAATCTTCTGTGGCCCACCCAAACCTTTAATCACAACTCTGAACAACACACGTGCCAGTGATGAGATATAAGGTAAAGCTCTGGTGTTAATGTGACAGGTCACCAAATACGGTGTAACACTTCTTAAACTATATATTTGAAGAATGACACAACTTTAATCCCATGGCTTTGTTTTATTAGTTCTGATTATTTTTTTCTTAAATAATCGTAAATAGTTTCTGGTAATTTCAGATTTATGAAATTGAAACTTTAAAAAATTTTCCATGACCTCTAAAGGCCGCAGTGTTTCCCAAAGCCCACGATGACGTCCTAAAATGTCTTATTTAGCCACAACCCAAAGATACTCGGTTTACTGTCATAGAGAAAATATTCACATTAAAGAAGCTGGAATCAGATAATTTTGAGCTTTTTATTCTAAAAAAAAAAAAAAGAAACTGTCAAAGCAAGTAATCAATTATCAAAATAGTTGGTGTTTAAAACTAATCAAGTAATCAGTTAATCTTAGCAGCTCTATACATAACAAAGGTCATAAATGTGAATGTAACAGATAACGAGATGTGTTGAAGTAACTGTGAAATTATCACTATTTGCTAATTCAATTTTAATACATTTTCTTTCCAACTATTACAATGAACATTATTCCTATAGAGAATACAAGCATATTTGAACATGCATGATTCAGTTTTCCCAAAATAACTGAATAATAAATTCTACTTACACTATATATTCTATAAGTTTATATGGATTTTGTAATTTAAGAGAAGTTCACGTAAAGAAAGCATAATCTTTTATTTAGGTTTCCATCTCTAATCATTGAGAGCACTGAGTAATTTCCCTTTTTTGAAGGCTGTGTGAATGAACTGTGATCAATGTAAGTATCATAGAGACCAGACTAGTTACTTTATATCTGTGTACCAAAGACAAAAATGTGGCTGTTTGATGACTGAAAGCCACTAAGTATGACACTCGTACCATTATTTTTTTTTTTTAGTAGAGATACATTTGCACTGTTTTGCAAATAAAATTCTACAATGCCAAAGACTAATACCATGCAATCAGCCCTCATTGTGTTCACTTTATGAGAGTGAAAAGCCTCATCCGTCTGGCCAGACCAAGAGAAAGACGGAGACAGAAACGCTTTTAGCTCTGGCATAGGAAAATGAACACCAAATGTATCTCTCTCTCTCTTTCCTTCCTGCCTTCTCTCTGTCTCTCTCTCCTATTTAAGCTTCTTGAAGTTCTTCCAAATTGGGTTTTAAATGCCAATTAGGAGGTTGAATGTAGTAAAATAAAAGCAAATGCAGGCAGGATGGCCTCACCTTCTGGCTGGTTAGGCTTCAGAGAGAGCCGAGCCGGACCTTTGGCTCCCAGCGAGGCTTTGAGAGAAATATCCTGCCTAATGAACACATTAATTAGAACCATAACTATTTATAAGATGATAATTAGAAACGAAGGGAGGTAAACTGGGCTTTTCCTGCAATTAATGGAGGATTAATTACGGGAGCTAATGAAGTGGATTTTTGAAACGCGTGGAGGTGAAGTACAGAGATGTGCAGCTCGCTTTGTGATCACTGGCATAATTATTTTCTCCAGCGCCAAAGCGTTTGAGGCCCTGGTCCTCGTCGGCTCAGGCCGGCTAATAAGCATCATTGCATCGTTATATATGCACTTAAAAAGACTTGCCACTGAAATGACTGTCTAATTATTTCTAATTGGCAGGCCCTGTGTGTTGTCATTGAGCTGTTTGGAGCCGCAGCGGAGCCCTGGGTCTAATAACGCTCTGGGCGGAGAAGGAGGGGGACAGAGAGACATAGAGAGACAGTGATACATAAAGAGGAGGGGGGCCTCTACCAGTTGCCTGCTGCTTATAGCCAGACCTGCACGTTGCCCCCCTGTGCCACTCGCCCAGCAGGACGGCGGGTCCTAGAATGGCGCCCGGTGCACTCAGAGGTCACCTTGCCAAGTAGCCGATTAGCAAAGTTTTATTTTATCTGTGCGTATTTTCCCCCCTTTTAATTAACAGCTTCTGCTCTTAATTTATGCACAGATAAACGCCACCGTCTGTCCACAGTTCTTCTTTTCACTCTTAAACATGCAACACACACACACACACACACACACACACAGAGGGAGGGGAGGTATGTTTATGTGCTGTGTGTGATTCAGTGGCCAGGTTTTGAGCCAGTCCGTAGAGACCCGTGCTAAGAGAGCATGCATGGACAAACCTCAGTCAGCCGTGTTTACCTTGTACTCTAGTTATGCTCTGGCTCAAACCATATGGACACCTTCATGCTCAGGGACTCAGAGGAAGCTTATATGGTTTGTCTTTACAATATGCTGGCACAGGCATATTCAGGCTAAAACTTACTGTTGACTTTTTAGCACACGTTTATCAGTGAGGTTTTTAAGCAAATATGTGCATGTTTACAGCAGACTCACATCTTCATTATTTGAAGCATTGATCTCTATTTATTCACGTTTAGACCTTGCATGTTTGAGAGCGTATGTGTTTCGATAGTGTTTGAATGATGGCCTGGGATTATGTGTGTGAGCGCCTCACTTAACTCGTCCTAAGCAGAGCCATGTGTGTCGTCCTGCCAAAAATCACTCCGTCTCCCTTCTCCCCACTGGACAACTTGAGAGCAAATTGCCAGCTAATGGAACCACTGCCTGCACTTGTCAGTTCACTTCGGACAAGCGAAGGAACCACACAAACGCGCACACAGACTCACACACACACACACACACACACACACACACACACACACACACACACACACACACACACACAAGCATGTGGTTTCACTCACACGTTTAGTAATTTATTTGTGGAAAAAGAAGAGAAAAATGAGAGAGAATGGCAGAGAAATGAAACAAGGATCATGTGCGCCTTGACTGAAACCTTGACAGTCTTTTTGAAAGTAATGAAACACTTTCTCAGCATGTGCATGAGTTTTTCTATTTGAAATTTGTCTTCCTTTTTTGTTCGGTCTATCCATTCGGGGTTTTTGGCAGAGTCGAGGACATGAGGAGGAAGTGGAGATAGATGGATCGCCCAAACGGTACGTGGCCAACTGTCGTATGATTGGCTGAACAAAGAGCAGAACACTTCTGTGACTGGTTGAACAGAGAACTCAACGTTGCAATTTTGGCTTGAAATCAAAGCAGGAAAAATGTAATTATTTTAAATGCAGTCAACAGTTTCGCTGGAGTGGAAGTCTGCCAGATTTTCTCTGTAAACTCTGCGGGATATTGACACTCAGAAAAAAGTGTGATAACAACGTGTGCGCCCTGTCTCTCATGTGCTACTGCAGATGTGTAATGAATGACATTTATGCCATCACTGTAACATGTGGCGTCATTTGGATCCTGCTTTCAGCAGCACATAGCAAATCAGATCAGTCTTTTGGCTCCTTCACTTGAATAATTGACATTCCGACTAAAGATTAAAATAGTTTAGATTCCATAAAATAGACAGAAAAATATACATATGTATAAAATAGATAAGAGATGTATATAAAAAAACAGAAATTATATTGACCTTGGCTGCATCAGCAATAACTCTCTGTAGAGATAAGAGAAAAACATTTGCGAGGTTGTGAAAAGCTGTATGCAGGGGTTCAGCATTTGTCTTTTTACTCCAACCTACACAGATTGTTTTATTTATTAGAGGTTATCAAATAACAAAGACCAAAGGTAATTGTCATGTTTAAACCAGGGCTGCAACTATTATTCTCATTATTTCATCAGTTGTTCCAAAGAACACCCAGAAAAAGAGAAAATTGTCCGTCCTAGAAGTCCAGAGGGGGTCCACGTCTTTAAATGTCCTCTTTTGTCAGTCTAATACTCTAATCCTCAAAGATATGCAGTTTAATATGATAATAAACAAGGAAAAGCAGCAAATCTCCATATTTGACAGGTTGAAAACATCATTTTCTGCCATTTTTGCATTAAAAATAACATGGAAGATTTATCAAATTGTTGATTATTGTTGCAGCTGTATTATAGTTTTGTTTATCCACTATTAATCAATCCTTATTTAAGTAAATGAATCAGGACACAGTGTGTCATAGATGCAAAGCAACAAACATTCTTGCATATTGAAAATGGTATGACAGTCTCCTCTCATTCTCCCCAGAGATGGCCTCATTAACTGCGTGTGTCATGTTGTAAGCTCTATAAAAATATATGTGTTTAATTGTTTTTTACCTCTTGGCCAATCAGGCTAGATTTACGAGCTTGATCATCTTGATCTTGAGTATTTCACTTGCCCCGGGCAGATGGACAATCTTTATTGTTGAGCCCTATAACGTTGTCAAAAATATCAATACTTAGGTACTTTTTTTACACTGTGTGTTTAAAACAGTAGGACATATCTGTTGATTATAGTATTGAAAGTGCTGATGTTACTGAAAAAAATTACCTCATTCAGACCCCCAGTTCAGTCCAGTCTTTATTGTTCTGCCTGAAATTTGGCTGGCAGCAAAATCAGCCGGTGTTCAGTTATTTTTATCCTTTATCAACACAGTGTGCAGGTTGTTCATCAAACAAGTAAAACTTAATCTACTTCATGTGTCTAGGACTTCTTTTTCTTTGTCATGGGTATTGAAAGAGGTATTGAGTATTGTTTTTTATATTAGTATTTTATCGAAGTTCGAAATTCTGGTATTGTGACAACTCAAGCATGCACTCGTGTTTAGAGAATGATGGAGGAAAAAAAGGTTGATATGCTTACGGGTCAGTGTTGTAGCCATCAACCGTGATCTGCAAAAGAAGGTAAAATCTGCCTCCTTTACGGGCCACTTCAAAATCTGTGCACGGGACATGTAGACTATGAGAGCGACAGATGTTGTGGAGGGGAGAGGGGCGGAGTGTTTTCTCTTTCTATTCATTTCTTGATCTCTCTGTCTGTGTTCGTCTCTGTCTCCCTCTCCTTATCCTTGTTCAGTCTTGACAGCAGTTCATAAAAAAATGATTTTTAGAAACTTCTTTATGAGACAAGCCTCTGTTCTGTCAGAAGACAACTTTATGTTATTTCACTGAAGAGGGGGAACTAATAGTGCTATGTTTTTTACAGGGCACTATTCCAGTTGTGTCTTGGGTGTTTAATTAAGTGTAGTTTCCCTTTAGTAGTGGAATGTGTGTCTGCTTTTTGTCGGCCGTTCCTCTGTGCCTTTTACAGTCCACCCACATGGTTTGTCTCAGCGTTTATGATTTTTCTTATACCGGAGTTGTGAGGTTCCTAAATCACTTAAGCACACGGGGCCGAGCGGTGCACATTTAAACAATAAAAGGCTGTTATGCTAAGGGCCCTCAGATCTCCCACCACTTCATAAATACATGCGTATAAAAGGCAGAAAAATACATCTTCCCTGACCAGAGAGAGAGGGAGCGCGAGCGTCTGAGAGCACACCTGCTAATTGGAGCCAGCTTGATGTGAAGCACGGCTGTCTGCTCTGTCTTCTCCATAAGTCCCAATCGTTTTTTCCCCTTTTTTTTCCCCTGCTTGTCCTTGACTCCCCAACTTTTATAACCTTTTTTCTTTTATCTTATCAAAACTTCTCCCTCCATAGCGTCCTGCTGTCCTTCATGTATTGTCTCCTCCTCCTCCTCTTTCCACCCTGTTTTCCACTCCTCTTCACAGATGGAGGCAGTAACAACCAAAACAACTCTCTCCTAACTCAGTGTAACTAATTGTTCCGGGCCATGATGGATGGATGGATGGATGGATGGATGGATAGATGGAAGGAGGGGAAAAAAGTGGGGTTACGATTGCGTGAGTGGCTGTGAGCGAGTTGGCAAGTTAGCACCTAGTCTGAGCGTGACCTCCACTTGACCTTCTGTGTGGGGCTGAGTGGCTGAACCGAGGCCCCCCTCGGCTCCAGCTGCTAATGGGTGTCATGTCGAGCTGCGGCTGCACGGAGGTCAGAGGTCGCGGGCGCACACCAGACGGCCAAGTTTAGGATTGCGATGAGGAGGCTGAGTGACACCGGGCATATGCAGCGATGAAGATGCAGGGTAATCAACACATGTGCGTGCACTGCAGCGACACATACACAAGGCCATGCACGTATACTCACATGGAAACGACATCTTGCTGCAGAAAGTCATCTTTTCCCTCATCATTGGCTGGCCGTTGTAGGTTCATATAGATCTGAGGGGTCTTTGAAGGCCTTTGAACTCGGCTAAATGACTTGACCTTGTGGCTCGTGGCTGTAACCGTGTGTGTGTGTGTGTGTGTGTGTGTGTGTGTGTGTGTGTGTGTGTGTGTGTGTGTGTGTGTGTGTGTGTGTGTGTGTGTGTGTTTTGGCGGGTATGGCGGAGGGTGGGAGGGGCAGTGAGTGGGTGGCCTGCATGGGGTCTCATTTCTGCTTCACAGCGTAGCAGGGCAGTGCAGACGTTTGTGTTGACGACTGCTAAATTAAAAGCAAACTGAAGATTATGACAAATCTAAACATTGCTTTTATGAAGCAGAGGGGGACGAAGAAAAAACATTTCTGTGAATCTTTCATGCTCGGTCTTTGCTGTGTTAATTGTGCTCACAATCAGCTACTTTGCAGTGATTCCTTGTGTGTTATTTAGTGTGTGTATATGTATATTTATGTTTCTGTGTGGGTGTGCATGGTGGATGACTGAGTCTGCGTGTGTGTTTTTGCGTGTGTGTGTGTGTAACTGTGAACCGAGGGAACAGATAATGTGGCTGCTTGGAAGGAGGAAGCAGCTTGGGAAATGATTTCAACAGCTCTCATAATTAGAGGAATATCATAAATTAAACTTGTGTCTGCCGTTGCGTTTGAAGAGCACTCAAAAGTAATAAATTCTGGATGGTTAACATATTTGCATTCCA
Organism: Lutjanus erythropterus; assembly: GCF_056507025.1. Taxonomy (NCBI): domain Eukaryota; kingdom Metazoa; phylum Chordata; class Actinopteri; order Lutjaniformes; family Lutjanidae; genus Lutjanus; species Lutjanus erythropterus. Next base: position 10,464,173 of record NC_139320.1, read on the forward strand.
TTCAGCAGGCAGCGTCAGGCAGGAACAGCTGTTTTCCACGTCTTTTGGCAGCAGGAAATGCACATTGCTCACTCAAGGTGCTTTTAGACACATTGAAATGGCAGAAAAAAAGAAAAGTGACTTTTAACTTGAACATGAAGCTGCTGCTGTGTGCTCTGTCACTGGAAATAACTCGGCGGGGAACAGCGCATTAATGAAGTTCTTCAAATATGGATCTTCTCACTTTCAATAGGCCCGCTTTTTCAATCTGTCTATTGCTTGGAAAAGTCGACTGGCAAGCTTTTTTGTAGTCTTTGTGTGTATGTGTGTGTGGATGGAGTGTTCTCAAATCTGAGGTTTTACCGTAGATTTTACTAGTTTACTTAGTAAAATGCATTGTAGATACAATGGATAAATACCAAAGATTTGAAACTAATTTTAAGGTTTCAAAATGCCACCACAGTAGTTACAAAAATGCTTAATCTAGAACAAAAAAACTGCTGTGGTTATTGGATTGTATTTGTCTAGGCCAGTTCAGGGTGGAAACTTTTTAAAATGTGAACAACCACCAAACACTGACAGATAAATTTTCATGTACACCAACCACTCGATAGTAAATCATTATTTTGTGTTTGAACTCTACCCACCACCTCCGTATTTTACCAGCATTTGGCAGGTGTTGCTATGGTGTTAATTTCCCAGCCTGGACCAGTTTAGGCTAGATTTCACCTTTACTTTTTAACATTTTTTTATGCCACAACAAACTGATTATGGCACAATCTCTGTCTAGTCTATCCAACATTGCACAATCAGTATTTTTAAAGGCATATTGTGATTTTAATTGTTGTGATATTTCTTACAATGAGTAACTATGAGTAGTTGTTGGCTCTGCCCTGAACCACCCCTGGTTAAGCCTCTGTTGCTCTGGGGTTTTTTGGTCCATTTTATTCCTACTTTTTCATGGACAATTTCTCTCTCTGCTCTTTCTGAAAAACATGATATTGGGATTTTCTGTCCATATTTTAAGCTTAATGGGTGTCGATTGCAGATACTTGCTTGTAGAAGCAGACTACCTCATCATTTTACGAAGATTAAATAATGATAGGGAGAGTGCCCCTGTGGCTTAGACTCACAAAAGTTGTAGTTGTTAAAATCACTTTGTTTCATCTTTGTTAAAATGACAAAGTGCTCAGATTTTACTAGCAAGTACATTTGGCTTTAAATAGAATATGCACAGATTACTTCAGTCATGTTTTTGCTTTTCTTAAGATTAATGAAAAAAGACAAATACACTGTGCAACAGAGGGTAGCAGGACTTAAGCCTCCAGATGAATATAGTGAACAAAATGATATTAAGATGCAATTCCAATATAAAATCTGATTGACATCAGGGTTCTACATTAACCGCCGCCACAAAAAGTGACTCTGTGGCCACCAGATATTCTATGTAGGTATCCATCTTTGGCCACCTAGCTTTATTCCTGTACTACAAGCCTTCGCCAACACAATGTTACAGTTCCACAAACATCTTGATTCCTTCACGTGTTTTAGTTCAATGTTCTGTGAAAACAGTGATCTGTACTTGTTGATGCTAGGAACCCATATGTTTAGACTACTGAAGTATGATTTTACAAAGCCTACTCAAACTGCTATCGCGATCCTTACAAAAGAACCAGAAACACAAAAATGCTGATTATGAAAACACTAAGCTGCATGGGAAATTTAGGAGTGAACAAAAGCAGGAATGTAAAGGCTCATTTATGCCCCTTTATATATGAAAGTATGCAAATCTGTTTCAAACGATCTAACAAACGCCCAAATACTTCCATGCGTACATGGTGACACTTTTTGAGAAAGAGTCGACTTATGGGGCAGTGTTTTTGATGGAGGTGGTTTGTGTGGCTATTAAATACGTCACAACCTGTGGATCGAGTTTTCTTTTCACTAATTGATGACAAACGTCATTTCCAGTGCTTTTGTTTTTTGTTTTTTATTTAAACTTCATCATTGTGTCCTGTGTTGGTAGCTTGCTTGAACTATTGGTTACACTGTTAAAGTGTCCACCACAACTATCGGAGTAATGTGCAGAACTATGGACAAAATAAACCCAAGTACGGACAGAAGGCTCCCTCTGTATCTATACGTGTATCAAAAGTATAGAATAAATGAGCCTTAAGTTGCTGGAATGACACATCTAAGGATGTAAAGTCCTATGTAGTTTCCTCAACTAGCTGTTAAGTCTAGTTTGTTACTGTGGAAACGATGCCTTCAGGAAGCACCACATCTGTATTGTTTTTACTAAAGTTTAAATTTGGTTCACCAAAAATTTACTTTGGCCACCAAATGTAAGGGTTCAGTGGCACATCAGGTCAATGCTTACATGCTTGCAAAGAGTAACTTATATCCCTGCACATTATTACAGTATGATCAATTGTTTTTATTCCTTGTCATTAATACAACATCCAGCCAGGAAACTAAGATGGTCATTTTTAAATATAAGAACGGTGTGTAAGGTCCCATGATGACTCCTGAAGCTTTTAGAGTGTTAGTGAGAAAGCCTCTGGTCAGACAGGGGTCACTGTCGCCAGTGTCCACTAAAATGCAATAGGGTTAAAGTTACATGGCCATTAATCACTGCTGCACCACACTATGGCCTAATGGACAGAGATGCTGCTCAGGGCATCACTCAGAACATCAATTGTGGTGTTCCCGGCAGTTAAGTTGGTGTTTTCTGCTACGGGACGGAAACAAAATGGACACAAAGTTTGTTTTGTCTGCCCAACAGAGGATGGTGGTTTGGGAAAACGAAGAAACAATATGACTGTCTGTCACTGCTGCTCGAATAGGGGAGAAGATAAGGTTAAAGGAACAGTGAGGATGATTGGTCTTTTTGTGTGTGTGTGTGTGTGTGTGTGTGTGTGTGTGTGTGTGTGTGTGTGTGTGTGTGTGTGTGTGTGTGTTCATGTGTTCCTCGTCCATACACTGACTGCGTCGTATGAATAATGATTTAACTGGGGTCAGATTCCATTGGAGACGTTCACCTGTATCTGACACTAGTGGTATCGCGTTGCTGCCATTAATGTCCAATTTTCAATGAAAACAGAAATAGAATACAGACTGATAAGGGTAACACACCATCCAGCTTCACACCCGACCACATAATTACCCCAATGGGCTGTGGTGAGGGATCATATCCTGGCGCGCGCCGGGGGGTCAGCGGCGATAAGCTTCAGCCGAGCTCCCAACATGCAGCATAATTACTCTATTGATAATTCAGCAGGAAAATGGTCCCAGCCAATTGCAGAGCTCCGATTTAATGGATTGGACGGCGAAACGAGGGAGGAATGGAGGAAAGGAGGCTGTGAGGGGGCAGCGCATGTGTGTGTGGGGGGGTTGTACGTGGGGGCGACCAGCAAGGGCCTTTTATTAGAAATGAAAATATGTTTAGGCCATAGGGGGACCCATTTTCCCTGGAGATAATAAGGCCAATAAAATGTAAAGCAGGGGAAGGGCTTGGCATGGGGTCCAACTGTGGCTGTTTATCTGTGTGTGTCCTGCATTAGCCCATTTATCCCCAGCCTCAAATTAGCTAATCATTCTCCAAGGGGAAGGACTTGGTCAGGAAATTGACATTTAGCAGCATAGGCTCACTCTATTAACTACAGTAAATTTAATTTGCTGCACACCCCAGAAGTGGGCTGTTTTCTTTGCCATCAGAGGGAGAAAGGGAGAGGGAGACAGAGACACAGAAACACAGAGAGAGATTGTGTTTATTGCATCTGCTGCTTCTGGCCACAATTTGCTTGGCTGAAAATATAAGACTTAGGCTTGGAACACTGCAACTCTGTTGTATTCCCTCTCATGTACTGTTGATTACAAACATACGCAGGCATTGTCAACACATAGATTCACTCATTCCAAGGTCTGGTTGGTCCATTGATGGATTATCTCGCCTGGAGACTCCAAACCCCAAAAATGCCAATGTTTTTCTTTTCCTTTTTTCCATTAGCTGTGATTCTCTCTGACTTGCCTAATCGCAGCTCCAGTAAACACTGTATCAAACATGCTAAATCAAATGTCCTGTGACTGATGACTGCTTTCACCTCTGCCTGTGAATCAGATGTTTCATAATAATTATTTTTGATAATCACTGCAGGGTGTCCGCTTTAGTATGTGTTCTGCAAAATGCAATGAGACGGGCTTTACTGTGGGAAAGTTATTAATGCAAAAAAGAGAGAACTGCTGATCAAATAATGGGAGAATTATTGTAACTAAAGCTGAAATGATTAGCCCATTAATCAATCAGTTATTTTTGATAATTGATTTTTTTTAACTACTTTATTTACAGTTTTCAAATTTACAACGAAAGAATATTTAAAAAAAAAACCCAAAACATAGAGAATACAACACCAAATGGAATACAATAAAACAGAAATGCTGCCAGTTTACAGGATTACATAAATAATCTTTAAAAAAATGTAGTCACAGTAGTAACATCTTAGGAGCAAGTTAAAGTACTGTATCGCATTAGACATCACACCCCCTTAGGTAACCAGGCAGGACAAAGTCCTCATAGATCCTGGGTAATACAACTCTGTACCATGAAAAGTTCCCAGATCCTCTCAAATCTTTTCTTTGCAAAAATGTAAAGGTTTTCAGTCAAACTGCAACTGTCAGTTGATAAAATGATCAGCTTGAGAGCTTGGGTTTTTTTCAAAGGGAGATTCTCTTTTGGAGACCGTGAGCTAGTGCAGCTACTCTCCAGTGATCAGGATCAGCCCAGCCTAATTGATTGCAACAGTTGTCAGAGTGTTGTCTGTTAGGATGGTGACAGGAGTCTGAAGAAAATGATTAGTTTTCTGTCGGCAGAGAGACAGCTCTGGATGTCCCAAACTGCAAACTAATAAAGGGGGGAAAGCAATAAAGCTCGTGGACAGCAGGTTTGACTGTTTTTATAGACAAATCAATAAAATGATAGATGATGGAAAATAACGGCATCTCAGCTGCCGATTTCTACTGGGGCTTCAAATCACGGTCCTTCCCACACACACACACACACACACACACACACACAGACACACACACACACACACACACACACACACACACACACACACACACACACACACACTTGAGCAGAGCATGTTGAAGGGTTTCGTCTGCATTAATAGAGGCATGTGCAGTGACACATAAATAAGTGGTCATGTTTTGGTTATTTGTGTCTTGGTGTATATGGCACCACATTGAGGCATGAGTTACACTTTCAATTCTTTTTTTGTTGGTGTTAAAATGATGTGTGTGTGTGAATGTGTGTGTGTTTATGTTTGTGTGTCATAACTAACAGAGTAAATCTTCCGCTGTAAATCTTGTTGAGACCAGAGGGCCAGTGTCAGGATCAATACCGAGGACAGGCCTTCCTCTGAGCCCGCCTCTAATTGGCTCCATTTCTACACTGTCTGTATATGTGTGGTTGTGTGTGTGTGTGTCTCTCATGGTGTATGTGATTGTATATAATTGTATTATAAGGTCGATCCAATGAAAGATGAATTTTTCCACTCGGAGAAAATTTTATTCTAGTGGGTTTAGTTTCAAGTTTTGTTCACAGATGTGAAAGTTACGTTGTCGCCAGCATTGGGAGGGTTACTTTTAAAAGGGATTCCTCGAGAGATTTCTAAATATGTGCCCCGAAAATGAATTCATAATGTATTCCATTAGATTGTTTAAATTAAGTAATGCATTTTGAATACTTTGAGTTACTTTTGGAATACTTCAAAATTGTTTTGCTTGACCCATTTGTCTGAGTCACCCTGAATGTGTTTTTTCTCACTGGAGAGATCCCTCAAAAAGTAGAATTATGTGTTGACTAAGCAAATCGAATTTTTTTGTTTATTAGCGACAGTTTGACTAAACAAATTAGCCAGCAAGTTAAAATCAAATTTTACTTGCATATATAACCCAAAATCACAAATCATACTTTGCCTCAGGGCACTTCACAATCTGTACAGCATATGACACCCTGTGTCATTAATGTTAGAGCCTGATTAGCATGAGAGAATCCACCAGCATGATAAAAAAGAACTTAAAGTTATGTCAAGGTCCCTGTTTAGATCAAACTTGTAGTCTTTTGATCTGGAAAGCAGTTTGGTTGATGTCAAGCAAAGCTTGCACTGCACTGTAATGTTGCAGCTGTCTTGATTTTAAAATATTCTTTTTATTTCAGTGTCAGTCACGTTCCTGACAGTGTCCTGGCTGCCATCTCATCTTTTGCACTGTGTGGCAGGTGTGCTGACCACACACAAATTGTTGTGCATTTTATGAAATCTGTTTATGGGAAATGTGTGCCTCATATGAATTTTAGAGCAGATAAAACCAAAACAATAAAGTAATCCCTTCAAGTAATCTATTTTTAGAGACAGTAACTGTGCTGAGGTCACAGCCTGTTTAAAGTGAAACTGTTACTCAGTTTTTGCATTTTAAATATGTAAAGCCGTTAGCAGTATTTCATGACTCCCCAACCCTGAAAGTCACCATCGCTTTAGGAGTCATTTACAATTGATTTAATGCATTTAACATTGTCATTTGCATATGAACAAAAAATCAAAATATGTTGAAAGCAAAGAACCTTTATTTTCAACAGATTTAAGTAGCCCTAAAACATCATATGGTGAAATACAGAAAGGAATGAACACTTAGATTAGCTTCCTGTGCATTGTACTACGCGTATTGTTTTACAGTACAGTCTTAAAATCTGACAGGGAGATATCCAGCATAGAAGAGCCGTAGATTTTCTCAACAGGCAATGAACTGAATCACCTGTACTGCACTCCATCCACATGATGTGTTTTCCACAGTGGGAACTCAGTCCATTGCTCCTACTACTCTGTTTCCTATCACTGTTGCCACACACATGCATAACTGACAACTTAGTGAAACATTCTCAGCCACGCTTGCTGGGAATGATCAAGTGGCATTCTGGGAATTACAGGCAACGATTTACTGAAATAGAGGTAGACAAGGCAGAAAGTGGATATAACTTAATTAAGACCAAGAACAGGTTGGTGATATTTAACACTGCAGTAAGATTTGGAGTCTCATTTGTGGAAAGACTACCAGCACCTTACTTGTTATACATTAAGGAAAAAAGAACATTTAGTTTGTTGTGTTGTCAGTGGTTTATCAGCTTATCAGTTTATCTTGATACCTTTCATCTCTTCCAGGTCTCATTCTCGCCACCGGCGCTCTCGCAGTAGGAGTGACAGCCGGAGTCGTCGAGGGAGCCACAGCCGCAAAAGGAGCCGCAGCCACAGTCGCCGGAGGAGCCGTAGTAGAGAGCGAGACCGGAGCCGGCGAAAGGGCCGTGACCGGGACAGGGAGAAAGAGAAGGAGAGGGACAGAGGGAGAGACCGAGACAAGGACAAGAGTAAAGACAAAAAAGGGTAAGTGATGAATGACTTTGTCTATTTGAGCATACATGTAGACGTAGACGCAAACACACCAAACGTGTTGGGTCGGCCCAGCTCAATCTACTCTGCAGACTCCACATAGGTACAGAATACTCTGGTCAGTATAATACGAACTTAAATATGGAACTCAGTCTCAGCTACTCCTTCTGTTCATCCATCACTCGGTCTTTCCATCCATCAGTCCATCAGTCCCTTTCTTCCTCCATTTCCCCCTGCAATCAAGCACCAGGCTACACTAGCCTTGTAATGTGATACAATTCCCTCTTGTAAGAGAAGATGTCATGGAGATATAAGAAGTGCTGCACAGGCCCAGTTCTTGAGAATGTTTTGGTCACCAGATGATGTCTGATGTCTTTCACACCACTTTTTGCCCTCTGGGCCCACCTGCAATAAGCTGAGAAGCATAACAAGATCATATGCATCTCTGATGTACTTATACCAAGAAGAAGAAACAATGAATGAGGCCCCCTTATTAGGGTGAGAAGTGCTTGCAAAAGACACTTGCAAGTTGGACTGTAATACACACTAGAAACAGGTTTAGAGTAGTGGACCTTTAAACTGTGGTACACTCTACTACAGGTCTAACTACCTTAGGGGCCTCTCTTTGCCCCGACCAGAATAGCACCTTCAGCCCCTCCCCACCATGGCGTGCTGTAATGCGATTGGAGGCCACTATAATAGGATTGGTAGCCAGTTGTTGTCCGTCATATTGAATGGCACAGATGTGTGTATCAGACTATGGATCCCATGAGTGTTGCAGACCACCTGCAATGTTCCATGTCAGTTTAAGAGACTTCAGCTCCCTCAGGTAAACTGCATCAAAGCTCGTGGTACAGTCTATGCAGGACTCCACAATAAGGACGGCCCACTTGCCTGGAGCAAGTAAAATGTTGTTTTTATTACTGATTAATTGTTGAAGTAATTGTTGTCTTTAAAGGTCATGACAAATCATGACATTTAAAGGCATCACCTTGGACTTTCAGAAACTGGGACATTTTCCACTATTTTCTTACATTTTAGCAGCTCAAGATTGAACATGCCAATCAGTTTTAGTCTTTGTTGTCATTTGATAACTGGTAATAGTTAAGCCAGTTTGTACAGGGGCAAATAAAAAATGACTTTTAGATTTCTGAGCTACTTGCCATGCAAGTGAAAAAAACTGGTAACGTTGAAGGGTAATTCTGTGATTTTCAAACCTGAGCCTTATTTTGACATATCTTGGGATCTAAATGGCTAGTAGGTACAAAACATCCACTGAAAGTTCTTGTTTTTTCCACAGACTGACTGTGACTTTGGAGTTTAAATGTGTTAGTTATTGTCATTGTGTGGCTGTGTTGTTTTAAAGGGTTAGACCCAAACTAAGAGACTGAGGTGACAGTAGACGAGCAACTCCGGTGTTCTGCAAGGTCAAACAAATGTTTTTGTTTGTATATATATATATATATATATATATATATATATATATATATGTATTATAATGATCAGCTTGTGATTTTTGTGATGAACACATCCCAATGTTAATGTGGGTATAGATTAAGATGCTACTTGTTTTTTTTAACAAAGGAATGTTTTGAATACTTTGCACATGTCGAGAGAAGACATCTATATTTCTAGACCTTTCATTGGATTTACTAACAGAAATATGCAGCAATAGCCAAATGGCAATTTGCAATTTTATGACTGTTTGATCTGACTGAAAATGATCTCCATTCCTCAGATGTATTCTTGATGCAACAGTCCAATCAGATGATGAAAAGTATCACTGTAGCAATGGCCGTAAGACAAAACTGCAATATATCTAAGATATATAAGAACATTTTTAAACATTTCTTGTGCGCTGCTGTCAAACTGTCACACAACTTTTTCTGGAAACTGTGTGTGCTTCTGTATCTCATTATGAGTGAAAGTAAATGCTAATTATTGAGAAAATGAATCTTTGACAGTGAATCTTAACAGAGATTTTTTTTTAACATAACTCAATTTATGTAGTTAGCAAGTACTATACACAGATATAACTGAGGAAGACATGAACATGATTAGAAATGAGGGTTAAGCATTTACATATTATTCAAGCTATGCTTTCTTACTTGCTTAGACTGACACAACTTGTAAATGGTCTTTCAAACAATGATAAGTTTAGTAAAAAAGATAGACTAATGTTGATAATAATAAAAAAGGCTTATTCAGTTCAGTGTTTAGCACTAGTCTTTTCATCCTTATGGAGGTTTTATTTGTCATCAGTTCAGACCTTGAGGCTTCAGATTTCTCTGTATGAACAGAACAAGGAGATTTGCTTTTAAAGGAAAAGTGCTCCGTTTATTTGAAGCTATTACATATTGCCTTTCTTAGATCAGTATCAGAAAAACAAATAAAGCTAACAGTGAAATGTAAGGCCAGCAGACTATATCTATTTTCTTATTAAGGCTTCAATATCCTTCAGCATCGATAGGAATCTCTTCTTTTATCTCTGACCCTGCTTTAGCTTGTCTGTGTGCATGTGTGTGTCCTGATATATATATATACGTAGTAAGTTTGTTGGTTTGTGTGTGTGTGCGTACGCGCACATTTCCACCTGTGGCAGTGTTAATATATTTCAAACTGTCTATCCTCCTATCTGGCCTTCCAATTTACTTAAAACCTGAGGTGATATAATGTTGGAATAATTTTGACGAAACCATGTGGTGCTGGCCTGCTATCATACATGATGACTTATACCTGTACATATAAACTGTATATTTCAGCTGCAACTATTAATCGATTAATCGATTCGTTTTCACCTATTAAATTCATCAACAACTGTTTTCCTAATGGACTAATCATTTTGTGGCATTTTGTTCTGGAAAAATATCCAAATTCTAAGTAATTTCTGTTTCTCTACTTCTCTATGACAGTAAAGTGAATATCTTATGGTTGTGGACAAAACAAGAAGGAGGCGAGGATGCTTTGGGAAACACAGATTAACATTTTTCACCATTTTCTGACACCAAACAACTAATCAATTAATAGAGGAAATTATGAACATGTTAATCGATAACAGGCATTCTTTACTCAAGTAGAAGTACATAGATACATGTGTAAAAAATGGTAAATGTAGAAGCATTGATTCAATTTATTTACTCTAATGAAAAAGTACAGACTCTGAAATGTTCTCAAAGCATAAAAGTAAAAAGGTAGCCTTCTGAGGGACACGTCTGTCTGCTGTTTATGTGCATTTCACCTTTTCTCCGTGGTTGAGTCTTCCTCTCTGTTTTTTTGTGTTTTTTCTTTTGTGGTCTTGTGACGACTTATATGCCATTTTCATCTTGTTATGTCCATTGTTCATGATATGCACTGATGGACACACCAAGGACTTGTCTTTTTTATGTGTTAAAATGTTGTCAGGAAAATAAATTCTCAAGTAAAGTACAGATATCTCGAAAATCTACTGAAGTCCAGTGACAAAATATTTGTGTGTGTGTGTGTGTGTGTGTGTGTGTGTGTGTGTGTGTGTATAACTTGCATATACTGCTTTGGTTTCTTTCAGTCTGGCTATTAAAGATGGTTACTTGAATGTTTGCTATCTGTGACTTGCCCTTTTTGATTAGAAAAACAAATAGCAGCAAGCAGGATTTGTGTCACTTCAAGTCACAATTGAATGACAGTTTTAAGGTTTTTGCTTTTGTAATTCACAGTTTAGCATTTAGAAAAAGAGACACAGTGGGTGGAGGGGGTGGATTATTCCAAAATGTATACTTGTTTTGGTTGTTTTTAACATTTTAACATGAATTTTACATTTACTGCAACAGCATCAGACACACTGCTCCGGCAGGTTAAAGTAATGTGATAATTACATAAAAAATACACCATATTGCAATTTGTGGCATTTAATTTTAAATTAATGTATATGTTGTGACATAAAGTCAGCTAAAACGATAATTTTCCCAATTTATTTTGACTGTAATTTTCTCTATCATCACACTTAAAGTAAAATGAGAAAAATTAAAATAAGTGTGATCTACTTGTGGACCTTGATATGACGTTATCATCGTCCAAAAAGCTGCCTGATGTGGATGCTCCTGTTATTCCCCTGATGCTCCCACAGGAGTTGAGGTGCCTAACACATCCTCTTTTAGCAGCATAAAGGCAGAAGCTGTGAGATGTTTCAGGAATATGTAAAACAAGGCTTTCTGCAGTACATCCTGTCTATGACAAGCCACTTCTTTTTCGTCTGTCTCTTCCATTCTTCTTCATCTGCTCTTAATGGTGATGGGGGTAGGGTCTTTATGTAAGCTCCCGATCCCCACCACTAACACACAAACACACGTACACACACACTGTAACACTCCATCCTCATTTACATCCAGGTTTCCTTGCTGGGTGGTAGCAGAGGAGTGAAGCAGTGTGATTTTGATGGCGGGGCGGGGTGGAGAAGAGGCTCAGGAGCTTTATAGTGTCTGTCAGGATGAAAGAGGGGCCCCTCAGAGCGGCACCCTGACACTGACACTGTGTGTGTGCACGCGTGTGTGTGGTGTTGTCGTCATTAAACATTTAACACTCCTCTAGTATGACAGCAGGCAACTTGGTGCTCCAGCGGCATGTTTTCATGCAAAATTTATTGAAAAAGACGAGCTGTTGTTAAGAGATCTTGTTGCCTTTCACCAGTGGCAAAGGGTAAGTGGGTGATTGTAGGATTCTGTGTGTGTGTGTGTGTGTGTGTGTGTGTGTGTGTGTGTGTGTGTGTGTGTGTGTGTGTGTGTGTGTGTGTGTGTGTGTGTGTGTGTGTGTGTGTGTGTGTGTGTGTGTGCGTGCGTGTGTGTGTGCATTTACCCAGACTAGTGTACAGGGTCAGTAGGTCAGCTTTGCTCTGTGTAATCCTCTGGCTTCGTATTTACAGAGTCAACAGCAGAGCTTCCGGCCTTGAAACCGCCTAAAAACTGTTTGTTTGTTTGTTTGTATTTTTTTCTTTGTATTGATAGTTTTCTCAACAAGAACACTTACTTGTGTGTTATGCATTGTTGTATATTCAGCAGTACACTAAATATTCCAGTGGTTCCTAGCCTTTTTTTTTATCACGTACCCCTTCAGCCCTGTCAGATGTGCTCAAGCACTCCTTTGTCAACTCCACCCCTCACGTTTTTAAATATGTTCATTTATATATATAGATAGTGGTTGTATTGTCCTTACCAAAGTTAATTAATTCTTTTATTTTTGTTTTATTGATTTATGCAGTTAATGTCTTGACATTCTTAATTGTAGTCACGAATCAAAATGATGACAACCAAATATACAATAATTTATGATGACAAAAGCTATAATGAAATCCATTGACACTTCTTGTTAATGAATAAAAGTGAGATGAAAATATTAGGATCGGAGGAGCAGAATCTGATAAGACGGATAAGGGTGTTTATTCCTCCAGAAGCCTCGCTGGTCTCACCTCCAGAGGAGCTCAGCAGCTGTCTGTGGGCAAGTGGTCCAGCACAATAGACGCAACTTTTTTGCTGTAATATTTTAAACTTGCGCTTAATTCCAGCAATGTTATATCAAAATCCAATTGTGTCGAGGTCTTATTTTGGTGCTTGGACACATAACAGTGTCCATAGAGAAAATTATGCCCCTGAATAAAAAAGTGACTGTTGATGGAGTGGCCAGTTAGTAGACCCCCCCCAAATTGGTCTGTTTTGCATTCATACTGCCACCACTTGGAGTGGAAGAAACTGGACTCTATTTATCCATTAGATTAAGGCATCTATTTTTAAACTAACTTACTAGTTTGCACACACTCTTAATTACAAAATGTGGTGTTAATGTGTTGGAACTGACTCAGGTTGGTGGGAAACTGAGGCATGCTGGCAGTTAATTAGTAATTATGACAATACATTTACTAAAGAGCAGCCTCACACTGATTTGTAATCCCAGTTGTGTGTTTGTTTTCCTCATAAGCACAAATATGGGGATTTTTTTTTAAACTAAATTATTTTTTTTCCCCACATACCCTTTGGGATTCACTGAAAATACCGTGGACAAATGACAAAAATGAGCAAAATCCTGACTAATCTCGTTCCTGTTGTCCTCAAAACAATTATTATAGTGTTGTGCATTAATGAACACACATGCACTCAACTTAGCTTTGATTCTCAACCTGCATGCAAGTGGACCTGATACTTTCTCTTAACTCCCTGTGGCTCGAGTCAGGTCGGGTTTCATTTTATTAATATTTGTCAGTGTTTTTTCCTAAATCGGAGCAGGAGAAACAAACAGTGTTAACAAGTGCAAATTTGCCCCTAGGCAGATAATTGACAGAAGTATAATTTGAATGTAACAGCATTCGTCACCTGATGTTCTGACCCAATTCCCACCTGTAATTAATGAGCAGAAATGTAGAAACTACTGTTAACAGATGGCTGTTTCTCCACAGAAAGTGACAGGTTTTTAAAAATAATTTTTAATTAAAAGTCAGTGTTTTAAAAAGGTTTTGGCATCATTAAGAGCTGCAGAGGTTCAGGCTTTGATCAGGCTTGAAGGAATTTGGTTAGAGTATGGATAGAGTACAGTCAGGGCCCTGTGTGTCTTTTTTTTGGGGGGGGTTTGCTCATAATTTTAATGCACACAAACTCACAGGTATGCATTACTCAGACTCTTTTCCTTTCCCTTTCTGTACCGCTCTCAAACTCATTCGTCCAAGAATTTGTCTGTTTTCAAGAGAAGTCTTCACCCCTTCCCTTTGGGCGGGGTCGACCTCTTCACTTCCCTCTGTAACCGATCACCAAGGTAGTGGAAGAGCATGGGCTGGCTGCCGTATTCCACATCCTCAATCAGAGAGGCCTGTCCAATTAGGCTGAACTCCTTGTCTGTGCCGGGTCACATGAGGAGCGTCGGTCCATCTGACTCAATTTCATGTTATTTAAGTGAGAAATGGGCAGAGTCTGGGCAGCGGAGGCACAGAGGGCAGTGTGGAGACCTCTCATGGCAGCAGAGAGCCGTCTTTTCCCTGTGCATGTAAAACTGGAGTTGGTATAATGAGCTTAGGGTTAAAGAAATGAAATGACTGCCTACCTTTCATTAAAGCCTTTTTTGATGTCTTTGTCTATGAAAGAATCATCTAGGAGATTTTCTGTGCTGGCGAGAGGCCGCACTCCAACAGCATCCATTGTTCACACTTATAAAATAGCTTACTTTATGAGGGTGGAGTTTTTCCTTTCTTAAGTCATTAAAATAAAGCCTGTTTTCCTGACATTTTTGTCCACAGTGCCGTCCCCACCAACCCGCCCGTTCCCATCTCTCTCTGTGAATGTGATTGTTTAGTAATTCCTCTCATTACTTTGCTCTCCCCAGACAAGCTAAACAGAACCCAGCCTCACCACAGGGGTCTCGTCAGGGCCCGCAGGCCTCAGTTTGGCTAGCTTTGCTCCATCGCTCAGTCTTAACCTCTGGAAGCCTAGAGGCTGCGAGGCAGAGAGAAAATAAAACAAGACCCTAGACACAAGCACACACACATTCGCGCTCACTGCTGTTGATTTTCTCTACCTCCTCGCCTCACTCTGAGGAAATGATTGTCTGCTTCTTTGCCTCTGTTGAACATCTATCAGCTCATTAGTGTTAGTAATACACAGAGAAAGTAAGTGTGTTTGTGTGTGTGTTTGCACGGATGTAGCCCCTGCCTGCGGCATCATCTCAGCCTGTTGGGAGTGTGTGTATGGGTGGTGTGGATGGGACCACTGGCTGTTGCTGTGTGTGTGTGTGTGTGTGTCTGCACTCTTGCAGGACTGTAGGCTGTGTCTGGCTCTAGGAGCGGGTCTGGGGAGGTAAGAGAGACTTCAAACACCGTCCTCGGAAGGTTAGGATACACTCACATTGACTTAAATCAATGAGCTGTAAGTGTGTGTATTATTTGTGTGTGCGTCGGGGGGGTAGCCTAGTGGCCAGGAGCAAGAAGAGACATGGGTGAAGCTGAAGAGGAGTAGCTGTGCATGTGTGTGTTTATAAGTGTGTGTGTAGTTTTGGTGGGGGCTGGGTGGTTGGATGAGGGTGGGTGAAATAGGAGTGATGCCTACATGCAAAGGGTGGACAGTGCACACACTCACACAGAGGTCCCGGTAGACACACACATGCACACACAGAGTGGTGCAGCTGTAGTGTTTCTTGGCCCATGGCTGTATGTAGTCATTAGCTGCTTTTTCCACACAGATAATGAGCATAGATTGGATAGAAAACAGCCTGACCGTATAAACTCCATCTTCACTAGATGGACATTAATTTACACACACAACACAGATGAATGCCCTCTTCAGTCCTGTTACCTGGTTCCATGAACCTGCTCCAAACCTTAGTTTAAGATAGGGAAGGGTGAACAATATAATAGCTTTTGGTTTATTATAGGGCTGGAATTAAATTATTAAGGGATTGCTGTGATTTTAAAGAGTCCATGCAATTTCTAGCCCTAGACCAGGGCTATTCAACTTCACTAGTAGGTGGGCCAAATATAAAATCACTGGGGGTTCATGAGCCACCTCGAAATCTTTGTCAGTTCATGGCTGCAAATAATTCTTACTGTATAATGTTTATAGATACAGTATGTTCTATTAACTATTTTATTCTATTTCTCTGAGCACTCAGGAAAACTGGCAGAAAACTAGCCATGATTTGACTTGCAGTGGCTTTACACAGTGTATACTTTCATCACAGCAATGCATTCGTTGCACAGTAATCACACCACTTACCACTTGTTGCAGGCAAGGTAAATTAGTATTTACCAGTTCATCACTCCGGATTTTGCAATTTTCACAATCAACTTTACATCACTTAAGCTTCAAGAGAGACATTATGAGGCTTGTTGTTAGTTTTGGTAACGTGGGTTTCACTGTGGTCCACTAGCTCAGTGTCTAATGTGAGACTTGACAGTATTGGTTCAGATCGTACAGTGTACGGTTCAGATGTGTCAAGGTCACTCAGAGATATGTATTTTAGTTTTATTTATCATATCACACACACACCAGCTTGATTTGCAGGCAGCCTCTCGTGGGCCATAGAAAAATTCAAAAATAAAGATCTGCCCTTTACCATCTATTTTGCATCAAAGCTTTATGTGAAATGGTTATTGGTACATGCAAGTTGTCACAGCTGCACACTTTGAAGGTTAAAGTGAGATGAGGGGTTTGCAGTCTGCAATCTCACCACTAGATGCCACTAAATCCTACACACTAGTCCTTAGAAGCAAATAGAGTTTTTCTGGTTGTCTTTTGAAATATCTGTTGTGTTTCTTTGATTATTCCTGCATTTTTTCCTGCAAGACCAGCAGAAACGATGGAGGATTAAGGGGAGAAAAAAGGTCAACCAACATTTTCTTTGGTGATTGAGTATCTTAATTAAACCCTGAATGATGAAAGGCTGACTCAAGTGCAGGGAGTCGGGCCAAATGTAGGCCAAATCTGAAACATAATCCGGATTAATAATCCATGTTAGGTAAAATTACCTGCTGAAATTCAATGTTTGCTACAATTTCTGGAGATTTAACAGCAGTCCCAGATGTTGAGTATTATTTTTACAGAAGGTTTTTTGCCTTATTACAGTTTTCTGCAGTCACATTGTGAGCATACATGCAGGGAAATTAGATCAAGAAGTGTAACATCTCTGGCCAAAAGCACCAATGTTAGAAAAAAACAAAAACAAAAGACGCAGTCATCAATTTAAAAACTTGTTTTTATTTGGATTAATATTCGAGTCATATATTTGAGCATTTATTACAACAGAATCTGAAAAATTTAAGAGCAGCTTTCTTGTTGTCTTGACTGTAGAGCTGCAACAATTAGGTGATTAATTGATGTTGTCAGCTATTAAATTTTTCTCCAACTATTTTGATAACCATAATATAAGAAAAAAAAAGCCCAGATTTGAGGGTGTCACCTTGGGCTTTGGGAAACAGTAATCAACATTTTATGGACCAAAACTAAATGATTAATAAAGAAAATGGTTGACAGATTAATTGATACTGAAAACAGTCATTAGTTGCAGCCCTAGATGATAATCGTTTACTGTAGTAAATGCTGTTGATGCCTCAGAATGACCTCTCTCTCTGTTCTGTGTGCAGATTTGTGTGTGTAGAGTAGAAATCTGGCCACTTTTAATCGCAGGAGAGACACCCTGAGCAAGCGATAGAGAGCTGTGACAATCCACTTAGAGCGCTCTGTAATCTGTTTAACCATTTAGTGAGTTGTTACAGGAGTATGCAAGCACTCACACACATGAAAAAAAACACACTCTAGACGCCCTGCAGGCTTTAGCGGTGCACAGGACTGGTCTGCCTCCTGAACTGGGGAGCGATTCAGTGCTGTAACACATTTAGAGTTGTGTGTGTTTGAGTGTGTGCGTGTGTGTGTTGATGTGTTTGCGACCTGCTGTAGGCACTGAGAGAAGCCAGGCCTGGAGCACGATGACAGAGACCAGACCCGGCCAAATAGAAGATCCCCCAATCCAATTACCCTGTTCTCCTCTTTTATTCTCTCCTCTCCTCTCCTCTCCTCTCCTCTCCTCTCCTCTCCTCTCCTCTCCTCTCCTCTCCTCTCCTCTCCTCCAAAGGGTTTCTTCCTGAAAGGTTGATGTTCTACACAGAACCATTTGCTTCTGAAGAAGCTTTTTTTGAAGAAAGGATTTGTCAAGGGTCCTTGTAAAGACAGAGGGTTTCATTAAGAACCCTTTTCATTCAAAGAACCCTTTTTGGTAAAAATAGCTGTTCAAGCATTGTTTAAAGTCTTGAAGAACCCTTTGTTAATCACTTGCCTGATTAAGTAAAGGTAAAATAAAAAAATAATAATTGAAGAAAAATGAAACCCTTAGAATATAAAAAGATGAGCCGTAGATTCCCTAGAGGGTTCTAGATAAAACCCATGGAATATGAAAAGGTTCTCAGTAGAACTGCCTTGGTTGGTTATAGAGAAAACCACTGGCATATAAAGGGGTTTTTGGAAGAACTCGTTAGGAGGGTTCTAGATAAAACCCTTGGAATATGAAAAGGTTCTCAGTAGAGCCACCTGGCTGTGTTTTAAATAAAATCCTTGGTATATAAAAAGGTTCTTGGTAGAATCCATTGAGCATGTTCTTAGCAAAACCCTTAAAATAGGTTTCTGGTAGGACCCCCTGGGTGAGTTCTAGATAAAACCCAAGGAATATAAAAAGGTTCTTGGTAGAACCCCCTGAGTGTGCTCTACATAAAACCTTTGGACTATAGAGGGGTTCTCGGTAGAATCCCCTGGATGAGCTCTTGTGAGCACGCTTAGAATGTGGAACGTCTCTGGATAAAATCCTATCCCAGTTCTATGTATAACCCTTTATGCTTGGGGTGGAACTTAGGTGGAACTCTCTGAAAGGGTTCCAAGTGGAACATTTATAAAAGGTACTATCAGGAACCAACATGGGTTCTCCTACGGGTACAAGCTGAAGAAACCTTTATGGTTCTGGTTAGCTCTTGTATTTCTCAGTGCAGTGATGGCAGTGCTGGCTGCTGTTGAAGTGGCTGGCTGCTCTGCTTTATGGATCAGAGAAGGATGCGGGCAGGATTATAAGCAGCAGGTTATGAGCAGCAAACATGACAGGCCAGCTCCGATTTAGGAGGGTTATGTAAATGTGCTTGTCGACAAAATATGTTTCTCTGCCCTCAGTATTTTCTCCCCCTCTCTTTCTCTGGGAAAGCTGGGTAGTTTAGTTTTGGTTTGCAGGAAAGCAGAGTGGTGTTGAAGGCAGGGAGGTGAACTAAAAGAGAAGATTGTTATGGAGAATGATGTGTAAAAGAGACACACCGTTAATGTTTAATTTTCTCCAGACTCCAGTGCTTATTCATCTGCACCAGGGGCAAGGAAAGGTGTTGACTGAAGTCTTTATGAGAAAGGCAAGAGAGTGAGAATACATTATAGAGAAGAGAGGTGTTCATTTTAGTTGGAGAGAGCAGACAAAGTAACACAGAGAGGAGGAGAGGAAGATAGACAAGAGCAGAGGAGAGTTTTCAGGTAGCAGAGAGCACCTTTCGTCATACATTTTGACCTCTGCTGCTCTGAGACAGAAATACGGCTCTGCAGGTCTTGCCTAATGGCATTGATCATTACAAGAATACCTCCTTCAGACTGGGTAAACAACAGCACTCCAGACATACAGTTAAGTACCATGACTCAGTTGTGGAAGTAAATATTGCCTGGGAGAAGCATATAATAATCATTCTCAGTGGAGGTTTCAAAGCGGCAGCCATTTTCAGAGTATTTTCTTTCAGAAATGAGCTGAAACAAGAGAGTTATGAGTGCAGTTACCACTCACACAAGCGTGTGCGTGCTTCATAGTGATGACTTGGGGGATGGAAGCACTTATTTGTGTCACTGATAGAGTTGGTGGTTGTACACATCTCATATTGAACAGTGAGAAGCTGCGGGAAAGTTATGAAGCTCCCTCTCGTTCTCTCCCTCCTCGATCCTCCTTCCCATTTAGCCCACCACTTTTTCAACAGAAGTTTAGATCTCTGGGCCGATGTTTAATTCATTTGTTCTAATGTCTCGCTCACTCATGCTTTCCTTCACTCTCATATGCTGCTCTCTCTTGCTCTCTCGCCAGCCTAGTCCCTGCGGTTCTCTAATAGAGTTGTTTTACCTTGTGTCTCACTCTAACTCACTGGCACACACACACACACACACACACACATTCACACACACTGCTGTTCACTTTTTGCCAGTATGGTGCACTGTATGTCAGCTATACTTGAACTGGCAATATGATTAATATTATTCTCAGAATATTTAAAGGGACATTTTACGATCTTGATACATCATGATATGGCAAATGTTGGTGAAAACCCCCCCCACAAAATAATCAGATGTTTAAAGCTAAGAACTATGCTGTGTTATTATGCATTATCAGACCAACCTACTCATGTATGTATAAGATTTTTTGCTAGCTTTTAGTTACGTTTTACTGATTAATTTTAGCAAGAAGAATTTGTGTTTAATATCATTATTATAGTGACCAAAATTATTGCACTTCTCAATTATCATGGTTTGTTAAAGCGTGCTGAAAATGTTTGGAAAGTAATGATACACACACTGAAATCATTTCATCAAGTTTGCCCGATGAGTGTTAGTGAAAAAAAAAAAAAACACTAATGTTGAACCCTGGAGTTTGACGTTTTTGTGCAATGTGCTACTGAAAAACATGCTGGAAGTATTAAAAGCAGTTGATGGTAATCCGTTCTCGATTCTCATCCCTGACAGTAGTACAGTGATAGTATTCCATTGCTTTGATAAATACTTGATTCTGATTGGTCAATTACAGCATTTTACAGTCTGTTATTTCTGAATAGCAAACTACTGTGGACGCAGTTCTGGTTATAGATCGTGGAAGACTTAGCAGAAGCACTAAAATCATTTTAAAATCAGTACCTTATTTCAAATGAATTTCCTCCCCTTCAGGATGATTCAAGACCAGCATCACCCTGTCAAGGTTTACTTCACAATAATGACCCAGTCACTATTCATTATAAATATCGTATTAGTATCATAGAGTAATTCCTGGTATAATATCATGAGGATGCCAGTCTTCTCTGAGATCATACTGTATGTCTCTCACTTCCCATCAGTGAATTCTTGAGACATATTCAGGCTGTGTTGGAGCATCAGGTTTGGGAAGAGATTAAAAGAAATCCCTTAAGACGGAGTTGAACTGCCACCACCGACTCATTCATTTTGTTTCTGGTCTTTAAATCTAAGCCAGAAACTTTGCTCTTTCCCTCTGCTCTAACATGCACTTTTCTTTCTTCACAGGTGTTCATCCATCTTTCTTTCCTCTCAGTATCTCACTATCATTCAGCCTTTTTCTTCTTTTTTTTTTAAGTACCCCTGCCTCTCTGTTCCTGGCTCTTTCTGTGCCCAGATCTGACGGCATGGAAAGTATGTACAGTTGTGTATAAATATCCTGGGCAGTGCTGTCTAATCAACAGAGTGACATATTTCACTTCTTTTCCTCCATGCATGCTCTCATTGAGGCAGTGCAACTGAAATCTGTCAGTGCTGAGCTATATGTGGAAAACACTTTTAGGGGAAATGGTGGAGTGTTTCAGAAAATGAAGCAGAGAAGTAAAACATATTGTGGAATTTTCAAACACATATGACTCAGGCAGAATAAGGGCTAGTGGAGCCAATGTTAATGCACACAAGTTCTTGCAGGTATACATACGTCACAGTCTTTGTGCGGTCGTGTTTGCGTCTCTGATGCATAGAGTGTATGGGTGCAGTGAGTGTTGAATGACATTTTTGTTGTAATTTTAATAAATTTAATCTATAGTTTTTATTTCATTCTGGTACAGTGTACACTTGTTTCTTCTTACTATTGGCTTTTCAGTCATCTGTGAAGTACTTTGAACTGCGCTAATGTGTATGAAAGGAGTTGAACAAATAAAGTTTGATACTTTTTAATGCCTTACTTTGAGACATGTAAACATCTTTTTATACATTTGTTCATTTAGCGAAAGAACCCAAAACCACTATCCAAACACAAAAAGACAAACAAGAAATTTGCAGAAATGAAAAAGTCTAAACTTGGCAAAATTTTAATTTAAATGAGCACTTATTTCATCACAGATTTGGTAAACAAGATTCAGACCAGACATTCCAAGGCTCCAGACTAACTTTTTCCATTGGTAGCATTGGAGCTCCCTGCTGAAAATTCTAGGAGCACAAATCACAAAGTTTAGGGCCATCACTTAAATCTCCATGCAATTCCCCAAGGCCTGAGGCAAAACTCTGCTAATCAGCCCTCCTACCTGACATGTAAACCATTTGCATTGCTCCACAATAACACCTGACACCCCAGTGCTCCCACTACAATCCCCCATCAGTTTGCTCCATCTGTTAGTTTAAGAAGAAGTAGAGTTATAGAGAAGAGAATGAAGTATAAACAAATAAATATTATCTTAAATATTTATTTAAGAGAGTATGGTCTATAGAATCTTGAAGTAAGTGTATGTTAACATAAATAATTGTGGAAAATTCTATCTATCTCTCATTAGTATAGAGCTGTTGCTAAACCTTGACTGATAAGATGAGATAATCATGTAATCAGTGTCTTGTCATCACACTCATACACAGTATCACGGACTGGTCTCACTCCTCAGACAGGCTGCTGCTGGAAAGTATGAGATTTGTGCACACGACATGGTTACATTTCTGTTCTATGCATAGACCATACGCATGTTGCCATTTATAAAGTTTAATAAATGGTTGTATTTCACTATAATGTTTGCAGGCACAAAGTCACAGAAAAGCCCTGATATTGGGTTCAAGCAAGCAAGACACAGACAGAGATGCACTGCTGAGCTAACGTTAGGTTAGCAAAACAGATAACAGACTAGACAGGGATGCACTACGTTCCCACATTAACCTAACATTACTGTTTCTTCCTGACATCAAATTTGTAGAGCAGAGAACACACATTTAACTGATTGCTGCTGCCACAATTCACTTTCATGGTGTTTTTTTCCCTTTTTGTAATAGTTCTGCTTCATCCTCTTATCGAAAATGTAAACACTGATTGACACTTGCTTTGAAATGAGGGGGAGACGTTGCCCTGTGCAACTTGTGTAGTGAGTGTATTGGGCTGTCTGACTCTGCATACACATACACACGTCAAGTCTCGCTCCCTCCTGATGATTGATGTGATTAAAAAAACTAAACAAAAAAATGTGGGCAAGGTGTATTTGCAATATTATATTTGCATATTTGCATATTTGCAAGGCGCCTCTGTACTCCTACTAAAATTTTGTTGAACTGTCTCCAGAATTGGTTGCAAAACGCAACTAAATGGTTGCAGCCTGGAGCCATGCATTCAGTGCCAACTTTTTTGTACACAATGGTTTTCTATACTCTGCTATGGACTTGGTGTTGCTTGTTCAAGACCCAGCCTTATTGCTGAGTTGAACGGCATAGATTAAAGTCTTTAGTGTAGGATTTTGTTTGCAAGGTGTCAACATGTGAGCTGTAACCACCGCTCTCCTCTAAGCATCTGTGTGTACATATAAGTCTGTGCTGTGTTCGTTTGTCTATATGCATTAGTGTGAGACTTGGGTTAACTTTTCTTTTGTACCACTTTTCCTTGAAGTCTACAGACACACACACTCTCACACACTCCTGACATCTCTCCCTGTTGGCCAGACTGCAGAGCGCTTGGGGCCATGTTGTTTTGTCTTCTGATGGACAGACAGAAAGAGAGAAAAAAGAGAGACTTACCCTGGCCAGTGATTACGCCACTACAGACATAGAAGAGAGGGGGGGATCAGCGCATGAAGAGAAGTGAAAAAGGCACCGTAGAAAACGGTGTGTAGATGATATGAATAACAATGTACGCGGTGTGTCTCCCCGGACCCTGATAACCTGCAGACCAGAGCCTGCTCCCTGTGACAGGCTGGCCTTTGTGGCCACTTTATCCCGCCTGTACACTTGTAAGGTAGAGCTGGGATAATCGCACCTAATCTAATTAAGGCTAAAGAGGGCCATGACTGAGGCTGGCCAGAAGCAGACTGGGCACTCACACACACACATCAACAAACACAGCTCAGCAGCAAAATCCTGTTTGCATCAGAAAAATAAGGTTGTCATATTGATTATGCAGATGAGGGACTAACGGGGGCTAACTGCCTCTCGGCCAGCCGGTTACAGCTGACACAGGCTAAAGGGAGGGATACACAGAGAGGAAGAAAGGATTAGGACAAATGTAGCTTGCTGTTTTCTTTCTACCGTTTTGCATGGACCACTTTTAGGTTCAGAGCAGCACTGTCGCCCTCGCTACTCTCTCGTTTGGTGAGGTTGGTACTAACAGTGTGTGTGTTGAGAAAGACTTCCAATATTCAGTTAACTGGTTTAAATCAAAGAGGCTTACAGTAAACATGACAAACATCACCAAAAAATTTTTGCTAGAAAAAGGTTTGATGTGTTTTGATCATTGGGTGTTATGATCCACAGCAATTTGAAATATGCCTGTTTTCACACACTCAAACAGACATACAGGTCCATATATGCAGTGAAAAACAAAAATTGGAGGAGAGCAGGGCTGTGATTTGTTTATGTTTCATCTTATTATCAATCAATCAACTATATATATATATTTTATTGTTTATCAATCAGTAACACTTTATAATAACATCATAATAAATGGTAAATTGATAGTTAATACTTATTTTAATTTTAGAAAAAGTTGAATAATGTTCAGAAATGGCTTATATCAATTTAATAAAAAATTGTAAAGTTTTATAAACATCAGCTGAAACTTTACAATAACCACCCAAATAATGTTTAGACATCATGTTGTCACTCCTAACTCAGCAGCTTGGTCCTATGCTCAGACATCAGTGTCAGTTTTGCATGTGGAAGGCTCCCTGAGCAAAAAAATAGGCAACATCTGGGTAGACATTCAAAATAAAGGCACAAAAACTACTTGGGTAGCTATAGGAAACAAAACAGCTTAAGTAGGCTGAGGAGAAGATCATGCTTTGGGTTAAAAGAAGTCTGTTACTTATGTAATTCCATGTATATAATGTAAAGAAATGATACAATAGTCTTGGAAAATATTATAAATGTTAGTTGCAACTTTATAATAGCCATCTAAATTATGTTTACAGATGCTTTAAAAACAAATTATTAACCATCAATCAATTGTTACCAATATCTGGTCTATCTCTCTGTTATGATTTCATACAAATCTTTTGGTAATCTTCAACAAATATTTAATATTGTTTGTTAACAGTGAAATAACTATTAACCAATTTACCATTTGTCAGTGGTGGTCCTGAAATAAACGATAGAGTGTTATCAAATAATCTTGAGATTTTTTTTTTCTTTTTTGATAAATTGATCTCACAAGATCTGAGAGCCCACAGAGACATCAAATGACATCGTCAAATGTCAGTCTGATACTCAAAAGGTATTTAAATGAATTTCATATAGACTAAAGCACTAAATCATCATGTGTGATTAATACTTTGGTCCCCTTGATGACTTTAAATCTATGATTAAAAACCATTCAGCACTCACATTCAGCTTCTGTTTTTACGTGTTTGAATTGAATTATTTTTTGTATCTTGCATGAACTCTACTTATATACTAGTTTTGATTGTTTTCCTTTATCTCTATTTTGTATCTTTTTTAAAGTAATTTTAAAATGTTACTCAGCATCAGTTGTAATTGAGGGCCAGCTCTCAGTTATTCTTCGAGTTTAAATAAAGGCGGTATGTTTGAGAAACTTGAACTAGCAAATATTAGGCATTTTCTCCTGATGAAAAAACTTCAACGATTATCAAAATCTTCTGTCAGTCAAGTAATGAACTAAATGTTTAAAGGCTGCTTCTGTGTCTAGTTGCTTGTAAGGACATGTTGTGGATGCATGGCTATTAATAAACTGCCTGTGTAGATTGAGGTGTGCGTGTGCGCAAATGCGTGAGTGCTCGCCTGTAAATGTGCACACACTTGTCTTCTTCAGGTGTGTGTGTGTGTGTATTGTGTGTGTAGCCAGCCGGCAGCCAGATTGCTATTTCCCCCCTCTGCCCCTATAGAAAGGCCTGGGTATTCTCTGGATGAGGGTGTGATGTACAATTGAAGGGCAGGATTGAAACTGATTACCTTGTTAACTCCTGGCACCCACTGGCAGCTTGAAATAGACCTGAGCGCCAGGGCCTGATTTGCAAATGAATTACCTCTCGCCTGGCCCTCCCCTTCCCCCTCCCCTCCACTCCCCCGTCTTCCTCCCTCTCGCTCGCTTTTTTTTTTTTTTTTTTTTTGTCCATTCGGTGCCAAGATCATCTTTTTATATTGTGCCATGACAGATGCTGTGCCGGGCTGCCATTGTTCCCCATCAGTTTTTCTGGGGCTGCGAGGAGAGCCAAAAGATTTCCACATGTGATTTTAACACAAGCACTCCCCCCCCTGCAGTATAGCCCAGCGCTTTATTCTTTGTGTACCAGTACTGCAATCTACAGAGTTTTGGAGCAGGCGGAAATGTTGGGGAGTGTCATTGTCTTCGTCTCAATAATGGAGAGGTATTTCTCTGATTAGGAAAGGTTCTAATTGGGAGGTATGAAAAGGACCGCCGCCTATTGAAGAAACCGCGGGGAAATTGATTGCTCTCCATGTCTCCCCTTTGCTTTTTCTCTCTGTGTCTTTGTCCTGCTCTCCCTCTATGTTACACACTAAAAAGAAGTCAATTTTCTTTAAAACTTGGCCCCAGCATTCAATTCCCCTCAGCACAGAGTTGGTGTGTATAGGCTGAGAACAGAGAGATATGGACAATCTGTAGGGAGACACCATGCTCGCTCTGTGATGTTTTTTTACGTGTGTTTAAACACGTGTGTGAGTGGATCTGTGTCCATTCAGTTTTCCTTGACTCAAAGTGAGTTGAAGATAGTTCCTCAATTGTGATACTACTGATACATGATTTATTTCTTTAATAGCAAAATAAATGTGAATATGTGCCAAGTCCTAAACACAGCCAGGCTTCTGTTGAAAGTAAGCGCTGATTTTTTTTTTTTCCATATTCAAATGTGACTGAAAATCTCTTGTTGATGAAATTGTTTTACTTCTAACGTTGAGATTGGTGCAAAGTGTTAAACAGAAAAGTAAAGATGTCAACACTTGATTTTTGGGCCAATGCTCATCTTAATATTTGGGAATTTAAAGCTATAACATGTAACATTGCCATATTAAAATGTCTGAAAACGCAAGACATATGCTATATATTTTGCTGAGTTGTGTACTTATATTATCCGATAAGTTACCAGCGATGGTCAAACCCAGAGAAAAATGTCATTTGTTCAACAGAATGGTGCGTAAGGGCTGCACAGTTATGACAAAGCAGCATTATAAAGAAGTGCTGTAGTGCTGTAGAGACGTCCTGGCCTAGAAATGTTCTCCAGGTTTAAGAAAAGACCCAAACAAATGATGGTAATAGTTTTTTAGTGAAAATGAAAATTGTGATGCAAAACTGATCATTCACACAAATTGTGAATAATAGCAATATGATTTTTTTTGGACCATATTGTGCAGCAGTTGTTCCATACTAGCTGTGAGTTGCTGTAACAGTAATATTCTCTCATCCATGAACATAATTTCTTCCTGAGTCATGTCAGATTTGCATCAGCAATGGTGTTTGTTTAACAGTAAAGCTAACAACTTCCGTGATCCCACGCCACTTCACGACATAATTAATTGTTTTTTGTTATTGTATTAATGAGACAGAGATCCCTAGTGACAGAACTTTCTTATTGTGCGTTTAACCAACATTTTGCAGTGTAAAAATCAATTTACCAGAGTTCTCTGGTGACAAACTGTTATACTGTTTACAAATTATACTAGTTGGCAAATCTGTCCTGAAATCCCTTCTTACATTAGTGAAATAGTCACGTTTTTGTAAAGGTGCCGCGAATCAAAATGTGGTGTACCTCTGGTGCAAAGTGACAATACACCTTTTATTTTTTTAAATCAGAAATGATGCTGTTGTTAAGTATCCGTGCAACACATGCCTTGTCTGTTACAATAAAACAAATCTTGCAAAGTTTCAAGAACATGAATTCCTGCTCCACAAGTGTTTCTAGGTCTATCCTTCACTTGTGTGTTGTCAGTGACCAGGTGTCAGATATGAGCCTCATATGAACAGGTGTGTGTGTGTGTGTGTGTGTGTGTGTGTGTGTGTGTGTGTGTGTGTGTGTGTGTGTGTGTGTTTATCACAGAGAAAGAGCAGAAAGGCCAGCCATAAATCCTCTAACTTTTTCCTTTCTTATTCCTCCTTTTCTGACTTTTTTATTGACTGCACTTAACCCTCCCTCAGAGAAACATTAAGTGCTGAATTTGTTAGCCCCATTTTTAATGGACTGCTTTTCTCCACCATTTTGGGATTATGCTAAAGTAGAGCCCCCTCCACTGGGAAGGGGGAGCAGCTTGTGAACCCACGAATGTATGCGGGCGTGCATGTGTGTGTGTGTGTATGCATGCTGAATTACATAGAAAGCATAGAAGCATAAGTCTGTGTTTTGTTCCCTCTTGTGTTTTCTGCATGGGAGAGTGACAGCCCCTGACTTACCCCTGCATTATCCCTTCCTGCAAGTGTGTGTGAGTGTGTGTGTCTCCCCCTAGCCCTCCTCTTAGCTGTATAAAACCCTGAGAGGTAGCTCTGATAGTACACACACAAGAATACAATTTCAATTTCAATTGGCAGCCCTGTTAAAAAGGAGCTATGGAGATGGCAATCAGGCCTGGGGGAAAGCCGAGCTCCCTGTATTATTGTGCGTTTGTGTGTGTGTATGTGTGTGTGTGTGTGTGTGTGTGTGTGTGTGTGTGTGTGCGCGCGTGCGTGCGTGCGTGCGTGCGTGCGTGCGTGCGTGCGTGCGTGCGTGCGTGCGTGCGTGCGTGCGTGTCCCTCGACTACTTAATATCAAGCTTTTGCCTTCTATTAGTTAAACAGGCAGATGTCACTGATGTGGACTGTGTATTCGTGCTTTGTGTTTTTTCTTTGTGTGTGTGTGTGTGTGTGTGTGTGCGCTTGCTCTGGTGTCCCCATCACATTGACTCTTTAATAAATATGCCTGCCATTCTATCAGCAGTCAAACAACATATGAATGCTCAATGACACGGTTGACAAGGCATGCAACTGTGGCAAATGGGGTGCACACACACACACATACATGCACTCATGCGCACACACACTCTTATGAGTGATGTCTCTTTCATAGCGTTACAGTGTCCTGTCTTCCCTTTGCTGCTTCTCTTTTCTACTCCTCTTGTCACGATCTCTGACTGATATCAGGCTGAGAGGCTGCTGGAGGCCAAAATGTTTCTGCAGCTAAAGTAAAGCAAGAAAAAGAGTTGGATAGAAAAAGCTGAGTAGTTCTTGCAATATGGTCAAAGGTTGGTCATCTTCATAGAAAATTACGTGCGGTCCAACACAGCTTAATTCTAGACCCTTTCTTGTCATTTCATATTGAAGTGTTCAGTAGACTCGTTAAACTGACTGACTGCTAATTTGTCTTAAACTATTATCTTAATTTTTTTTTCAGGTTTCAAGTGTCTGCCAGACAACACAAGCACTTTAATGCTATCACCACGATGTTTTGGTGTTTTTTTATGACCGTTTTTGTAATTCTTTACAGAGCAAAGGAATAATCAATTAATTTAGAAAATAATTACTAGATTATTCACTAATCAAAATAGTCAATAGTTCCTAGTTCCTAAACTTAGTTCCTAAAAGACATTTTACTGTATTGACTATGTCAGATTTAACTACGACTCTAACTTTTTTGTTCCCAAGGATAAATTTGTCTTGCAGCCAAATAAAACATACAACAAACACAGAGATTGGCATACAGATGACAGTGAATGAAAAATAACAAAATACATAATACATGAATACATGAGGTGACAATAGGAAGTCTAAGGTGTGTTAAGTCGTTGCCAAAAACATCACAAGCCCCCCAGTAGTTAAATAGGGAACTAAGCATCAGCTCAGAGTCATCAGGAGAATTTAACCGTTGGCCTGAGAGATAAAAGAATCATTCATTCTGTGAGACCCAGGACGTAATTTATAAAAATGTTCTTAGATTTATACTTGAACTAGTCATAAGATCATTCCTGGCATTTTGCTTCGGTTCTGTTCATGAAATATATTGAGCATAAAAAACATTACTTATGCAGGTTCTAAAAAGCCAGTTTGTAACTTACACACCTATAATCTGTATATCTCCAATTCCCTTAAAATTGGCTCCTCCCTTACAGTCTGTGATCTCCACTTATATAATGCAGCACAAGTGAGGGTTTAGTCAGGAACAGTCATGGACCAAAAGAGAAAAGCAAACTTTTTGGAAAACAAGATCATGGCAATGGTAGAGGAGACTGAAACCAGGCAACATGTAATATTAGGAGGTCTAAATAGTGTGTTGACTGAACTGAAGTGAGCTGAAGTGAACTGCTGGGCTGATTTGGACTGAGAGAGACGCTGTACATTCATAACTGACCGCTAAGGAGGGTTGGGGGAGGGCGAGGCAGTGTTCATGTGATGGTTTGTGAGGATTGTATAGGGTTGGGGGACCATGGCTCCAGCACATCACCAAGCCATGTTTCAGGCCTGCCCAAATAATCATGAACAGCTGTCTACTGGTCTAACTCCACAGTTCAGTACTATATAATGTTTAGTGTTTTCACATGCTTTCAGCAACTATGTTCTATGTGTAGAACATGTTCTATGTATAATGTGTTTAGAAGAAGAATCCTTTACACAGACTTTAAAGGTCAGTGCAAGACCTTCTGGTTCTTCGTGTTTATGATTATTAACTATCCACAGATGTCATAAATAATAACCAGAGTATGATGGAGCCATTACATTGACAAAAACAGCCATTGTTGTGGTATTTCACCACTTTTATACAATAGTGGGATGCTAACAGGGCATCACCACAAAAGTGAAACTATCAGCATAATTTTTATTGACCTGTAAGGCTGTTGTTGCTGCCTACTGGCAGGTAAGTGGTTGCTGTCACATATAGTGGACAGTCAAAAGGGTTAATATGGCCATGGGAAGAGAGCAGGTTGAAGTATGCCTGATATTAGGTAGTAAACCTGAGCGGTAGTGGTCAGTGAAAGGGTTAAAGCTTCCACACTGGCCTGAAAGGTAATGCATGGCTGATGAGTGCTGGGCTAATGGGCAGCTCTGTTAGCTGGAAATCAAATGACTGCCTCTGCATTTTAAGTCCCTCTGTCGCCTCCATTGACTGACTAAAGATATTTATCTCTGCCATGTCAAGGGGTGGGGGGAGGAAGAGGAGGATGAGGAGGGTTCAAGTAAAGAGAGGAATAGAAAGGGGGTGAGGGAAAGAAGGGGAGGGCATCTTAGAAAAACCCGCAGACCTAATGCAATTATTTGAAACTTGACCACAAATGACAACTCATCTAGTGCTGGCTCTGTAATTAATTGTCTGCTAGAAGGAACATTGGGGTTTGAGAGGGGTGAGAAGAAGGGAGGGGTGAGGTGAGGGAAAGGACAGGCAGGTGGGTGATTGGGAGAGGGCAAAATGACAGGCGAAGAGAGACACGGGGAAGTGGATGAGGTAAGATGAGGCAACAGCTTAAAGATCTTCGTTAAAGTGTGAGACACAGTGAAACAGAACATGTAGTGTGAGTTATAGAGGCTGAGGGAATGCACGGGTAAGACTGTGAGGGAAAAGTATGTGCGATTAGAGTGGATTAAAAAAGAAGGGAGAGTCGGGTGAGATAAAAGAGCTTGAATGAGAAAAGTGCAGACAGTGTGATGGATCCAGTGACCATGTTAAATTGGTCCGTATTGACCTCGCCAGGGCTCAGTTTAACACTCACAGTTGTTTGTCCAGTTTTACTTAATTGACCTTGGATAACTAATTACCATTTCCTGGAACAACAGTACATTACTCTCCCTCTGTCACTGCCCACCGCCCCCTCTCACTTGCCTGTCTCCGTCTTACTGGCTTGAAGCTATTTCAAAGAGAAAAGAGAAGTACTCCGGATACAAAATTCACCCTAATCCCAGCAATTGAATGATGCATCATTAGGCTTTTAAACAAACGTGATTGGTGGTTCAGACCCAGAAATTCCCAGGAAGACTTTTTGAGGCACATGTCATGGCAGTTCACAACTTTAAAAGCTTACTGACTGTCCATTGACTGCTGCATTGTCAGGCACATTCAGACAAAATCAGACACTGCGCTGAAAACAGTAGTCATCTCATCATTTGAATAAGAAATGGAGGAAATGCTTAGAAAATAAAACACTGCAGTCTGCAGCAATAAAGTTGAAACAGAGTCAACTTTTGGAGAAATGCAACCCAATGTCATGCTAAGATGGCCAACCATGTCAACCAGTGATCAGCCTGCTCCACAGTCAGCCTCAAATATCTGTGAAACCAGGCGCTATCCAGATCAGACTCCCAGTTGTGTCCTCGCCTGGTTTATTTCTTATACCCAGTTTTGATGTCTGGGTCTGGCTTAGCAAACCAAGAAACTTCCTTTGGTTTGTGTCCATTTGAAGCAGGAGAAGGAGAGAGAGTGTGCAGTGGTTGTGCAAGGTAGAGGCTGAATGAGGAGAAAGAGCACTCATGGCAAGAAAGCCGGATTAACTGTGGAAATACATGTTGTTCTGTCTTACATGTATCTTAAGACACTAAAGACTCACAGCACCAAGTACTTGTTGCCGTTTTATGTCTTTTTAATGGAAAATTCTTTTATATCTCACAGTACGAAAAGCACAGGTGTAAATAATTAAATTAATGTTGGCTGAAATCTGTTAAGCTTGTCCCACACTGGATTTAATGGCCTTTTCAGACAAAGGGCGGCATTATGGCTGCGTTCCCGCTGGGATCCGCAGGGTTTCATTGCTCTCTTCGTGTGAATAGCTAGGCAGACAAGCATTCTGCAAGTAAACTCCAGACGCTCTGTGCATTGCAATCAGGAAAATGGTTCTAGGCACTACTGTCTCCCAGAGGCACTGCTACAAATACTTGATACATCCAGTCTTGTCCTGATCAATTATAGATTTCTGAAAACTCACAACAACGTGCGCGTGAGATGAGCAGGACTGCATCACATTCACTGGATCGTGCCCACTTGTTGCTCACCCCTCCCAGCAATGATGTGGGTTTTCCTGATGGTCTCAACAGATAGTTTTCTCTAAAGATCTTGTAGTGTGAGGGGTTTACAGACATAATCTTCATTTTACTGGCTGGATCAGTCTTGCTGATTGCATTTGATATTTATAACTTAAAATCCTGTAGAGTGAGAGGAAGTATTGAGCAGAAGCCAGTGATAGCCAATAGGGCACCCCTCTGAACGTCAGATTGTGATCAACCCCTTGATTCTTCAAGTCGAGCGGTTGTTTTCAGTGTGCATTGTACAACTGCAGACATTTCAGTCCCCAGAAGTAGCTGCAAAGTGAACGCTCCTCACTTTCACACCTGTCTGGGATCAAATCATTCCACTATGTCAGGTTGTCCCATTCAACCGGAGACTCCCAAATAGATGTATCCACAGACAGCTGCAGACACCATAGAGGCATAGTAGTTCTGAGATGCAGCCATTGCAGACCCCTGGTTGAAGAGAGTCTTGCCCAGTGAGGCTCTGAGATATCATCTTCTGTTATCTACTTACAAGTAGTAAATTTGCAGCTGGC
This sequence comes from Lutjanus erythropterus, assembly GCF_056507025.1. NCBI lineage: Eukaryota > Metazoa > Chordata > Actinopteri > Lutjaniformes > Lutjanidae > Lutjanus > Lutjanus erythropterus. The sequence goes on from NC_139320.1 coordinate 10,497,789, forward strand.
AGCAACTTAATACAATGTAGTCCCTGGCTTTTGTTTGATATCTCATGATGGCAAAAATGTTTGTTACAAAAGATTAAAGTTTATTCTGGGGCTTTTTTGCCTTTGTTTAACAGCATAACTGAAGAGCAGACAGGAAATGGGTAGAGAGAGAGGGGATGACATGCAGCAAAGGGCTGCAGGCAGAAGTCGATCCGTTGGCTGCTGCAGAGCTGATAACTTAAGCACGTGGGGAAAATACTCCACCACCTGAGCCACTGGGGTGCCCTCACTCTGAAATAGTATACCATAAACACTAAGTGTGTGGCCCTGCGTCTCGACTGAATCAACTTTCTTTGAATGATTGAAATATTAAAAATAAGTTAAATCCGTTATTTTGTCTGTGGTTGCCCACATTTTTAAAATCAGTCCTTTGAATTTTTAAATGTCAAACCTGTGCATGTTGGCTTACTTTCACAGTTTACTGGGACTGTGCCATTGTTAATGTTATAAGTAACACCTGTGCTTTTCCCACAAAAAAAAAATCTAAACATCTGCTGTGAAAAAAAAAAATACATGCATGTGGTACCAATATTTTCCTATTTGAGGTCAATGACTAAATGACTCAACATTACATTCATTTTGGCAGACCTCTATCTAAAAACATATCCAAAACATGTATATTAGGTCCAGTCCAGTCCAGTCCCCTGACCAAGCTGCTGACTTAAAACTGGAGTTGGTCTGCAGGCGCTGCACAGCGGCTGCCACTGCTCCTAATACTAGGATGGCTTAAATGCAGAGACTAAATCTGACAGTGTTATTGTACATTGTGTGGTTGTATATGTCACAACAAAGTTTATCTTCACCTTTACATTTTATCTCAGAGCAACTCATATTTGAAGAACAATTTGGGGTTTGGTTCAAGGACGTGTAAGCAGGAAGAACGAAGGATTGAACCACCAATCTTATCAACTTCAGCAACCACCTGAACTATAGCAGTGCCCACACAATTATAAAATGGCTATAAACTACCACTGACAAGCTAATTCTTATAATAACATTGTAGGACAAATAGTAGATTTTTAGGTCTTATTTTTCCCTTGTAAATGGATATACTGTAGTAGTAGCATAATAAAACACAAAGTAGGATTTTTAATGTGCCACAAGTTCAGTTTCTTAATTGAGTTCAAACTAAAATATGTGATGTGAATGCCACGCCTGTCGCAGCAAATAATGAATCACTGTTTGCCTGCTTCATTCCAGTCTTTCCGTGTCTTCACTTCATCTCTCCTTCCATCACTCTCCTCCCTGCCTCCCTCCCTGCTGTGTGCCTGGGCTATAATGTGCTCCTATGGTTGTAGTAAGCAGGCCACAGTGTCTCTGAGGCCTTGTGCTACACCACCATTACTATCTGGCTTGCCTCCACTACAAATTGGATGAACAGGCACTGACACATTTTCAATATTATTACATTAAACCAAGTGGATTTTGATTGATAACCTAATATTGGCCTAATGCAAAACATCAATCATGGCAAGTATATTAATTATTTAATATTGTGGCGTAATTCAGAAATCGATGCCGCCTCTGTGTTGAAGGCACAGAGAGCGGAGGGAGGGAGAGAGGGAGAGATAAGGAGAAAAGGAAAGCTCTGTCCCTGAAGACCTCAGCAGATTATATGATGTTTTGAAAAGAGAGATGAGGATGTAAAATGGTGTGTGTGTGTGTGTGTGTGTGTGTGTGTGTGTGTGTGTGTGTGTGTGTGTGCATCTAATGGATAAAGCGATCCCTTCAGTCCTGGTGCGGACAGCGCCGCTGGACAGCTTGCCCTTGATAAAGTCAAGACAACAGATGACAGAGTGAGGAGATTAAATGCAAGTGAAGAGCTTAATAAAGGTTGGATCGCCAAAATAAAAGAAAAAAAAGAGATGTGGTTATAAAAAGGATCGCAAGGGGGAAGAAAAAAGCAGAGGGAAATGAGTGGAGGAGGAGGGACTGAGCGCTGCGTCTCCCCTGTGTTAGATTGTTTCTCACTAATTGCGCTTCATTAGCGGATTACACACACTGTCACCACGGTAACAAATGTCTTGCTGTCTGGTTGCCGGGCGCACGTCATGTATAATGAATGTGGCGGGGTGTTTGTCAGAATGTAATGTAATTACAGCTAGATGAAGTTTGCCTTAAGTGGTTGACTTGTCTGCATGTGGCTCACTGACAGAGCACTGAATAAACAAGCAAACATCCTCTCTTCGGGGCTTTTCTTCTTCTCTGGTCATTTCTTACGTTTGTTAATATTTCTGTCATTCCTTCATACCGTTATTTAGAAAGGTTGATGATGTGGGAATGGCTTAGGTTTGTGGTCACACTGGGTATGGGACCTAACCTGATGGATGGATGGATGCATGGATGGAGGAAAGTAGGGGAGGGTGGGATGGATTAGACACTATGTAATTTTAGAGATGGTGTAGATTTACACTGTGATGCTGCTGGCTGCATTAGCAACTGAAGCCTGTCGATAAGCCTTCCTCCCTCTCAGCACACACACACTCATACACACAGAGAGTGAAACGCCACGGCCAGGGTGGAGTTGTCAGTAATGGGGGCCAGAGTTGGATGGAGGGGGGGTGTGGGGGTGCTGGGATCGGGGACGGGGGCTGTTTGTGTTCTCTTGATCTGTTGATTTCCACTGCTGCAAATTTGAAATGTGCCAAAATTGCATCTATTATTTACTGCCAATTTGCTCTTTTTAAAACTGACTGCCACCCCCCCCCCCCTTCCCCCTCCACTTCCTCGCTCGCCATTCTGCCGTTGCTACCCTGATAATCACACACACATTTTTTATTAATTCACAGATAATAAGCTCCGAGTTCTCTCTCTGTACTTGGAAATTATTATTATGACTGCCAGCAGTGTGGCGACAGTATTCGTTAACCTCTGTCTGGTGTTGACGCAAACACACGCCAACACGCACAAAGCACTTCAGTCTGAAAGGTTACAATTAGGATAATAATTCATAATTTATTTATTTTTCCTTTTGATTAACCAAAACCTTTTTGATGTCAGCACATCCATTTCCATCCTGTTCACTCTGTAACTGAAAGAGAAACACAGTGAGATGTAGAGCTGTAGTCATTATTTGATTAATAGTCAACTATTAAATTAATCATCAACTATTTTGATAATCGATAAATAGGTTTGAGGAATTTTGTTAGAATTTCTTTTCAAATTCTCCATTCCAGCTCCTTAAATATGACATTTTCTGGTTTCTTTATTCTTCTATGATAGTAAACTTTTTGTTTGGATTGTGAACAAAAGACATTTTGGGACGTCGTCTTGGGTTTTGGGACATTTTTCACACATTTTATAGACTAAACAATTAATTGATTAATAGAGAAAATAACTGAAAGATTAATCAACAATGAAAATAATCATTAATTGCAGTCCTGCTGGGATGATTGTGACATCTGCTGACTGTAGCTCAACCCGAGCTGAAACAATCAGTCGATATATCAACTAGTCCACCGACAGAAAAAGAATAAGCTACTATATGATAATTGATTCATTATTTGATGTAATTCTTGAAGCATAAATGGCAAAAATCCACTGGTTTTAGATTTTCAAATGTATTTTTTGAAATGGTTTTCTTAATATTCTTTTCAAAATAATATCTATCTGATATATGACATTTTAAGTAAATTTTATCATCTTGGCTTCTTGAAACTTGTGATGGGCCACTTTTGCCTTCTTCCAGTAAAACCCAACTGACACAAGATTTGTGGGGCCAATGTCCATATCAATATTAGGAATTAAAAAATTCACACATACATAAACACACATTTTTGTAATGATCCCTCAAAAGTGGTTAACACTAAACTTTCACTGGTAGTTTTATGATTATAAGCCTAGTACAAGGCTCAAAGTAAGGATTTTCCTGCTTGCCTGGGGCTAGTGCATCTAGCAACTCACAAAAAGAAATAAACTATTTTGCTTAATGATGAATAGTAGAAGTAATTTGTCATGCAAAAATGGCAGAAATGTTGTTTTCAGTCTCTTTTTCTGTTTTCCTGTGTTTATTGTCATATTAAACTGAATATCTCTGGGTTTTGGAGTGACAAAACAAGACTTTTAAAAACATAACTTTGGGCTGGGCTGGGATGGGATGGACATTTTTCACTATTTTCTTACATTTTCTAGACATTGCAGCTCTAGATTAAACATGAAAATTAATTTTAGTCTGTTGTTATTTGATGATGCTAATAAATTAAACAATTTGTACAGGGGCAAGTACAAATTGACTTTGGACAAGTGCATTTCTGATCCAGTTGCCTGACTGGGCAAGTGAAAAAAAAAAAACATTGGAGTTGAACCTTGTAGTAGGTAGATTCATTAATTATGAAAATAATCATTAGTTGCAGGAATAATTCCAGCCAGAAATGTTCATAAAGCACATTTGAATAGAGTGTGTTCTTCTGCCTCTCATGTGTGTATTTATGTGTCTGTGTGTATTTTGGTTTGTGTGTGTTTTCGTCTGCAAAAATGTTCTTTTTATTAAATGACGTTTTGTGTCGGCACTTTATTTACAGTGGGGGAAATGTGTTGTTGTGTTGCAGGGACGCCGGGAACATCAAAGGCAGATTAGAACATCTGGTAAGTTCTATTTGACACCCCCCTTTTATCCCCCATACACACACACACACACACACACACACACACACACACACACACACACACACACACACACACACACACACACACACACTTTGATATCTGCATTCCTAATGAAACCTCCGGAATTGGAGCTGAATACCTGCAGCTAACAGGCAGGCAGAGAGAGAAACAGAGAAAACAGGGATAGAGGGAGGGTAGTCTCTCCCCTAGGGCCTGGTCCAGCTTTTATATTAGTGTTTCATTTATCCCCAAATCTGCCCAAACACACACATACACACACACGCAGATAATACACTCTGTTCTTCCTCATTTAGTTAATTTATTTGTGGATATTTGTAGGGTTTTTGTATGTGTGCATACCTGTTCACATGTGCATGTATGAAAGGAGACTTTTACCTTTTCAGAGATGACTGTTGGAACAATACACACACACACACACACACACACACACACACACACACACACACACACACACACACACTCTCTCTCTCTCTCTCTCTCTCTCTCTCTCTCTCTCCCCCCCCCTCCGTCTGCCAGCATGGGGCCATTTCCTCAGTCTTCTCCCATCCATGAATGGAGGGCCTGCTGGAAACGCTCTCCTGGGACAGCCCTGAAAATTTAATGGCCAACGTTTCCAAGATTTCTCTTGCTACCCGCTTTAATATGGGGTCAGAGTGCCGTGCAACAAAGTGAAAAGGTTCTCTCTCCTCTTTTTGGGTGGGAAGGAACTGAGGTTTGATGTGCCCCATATTCCAGGGGATGAATTATAGACAGGGGTCAGTGAGGGTCCCGGCTCTCTGTGGATGTCGCATGCCCTCCCTCCCCTGCCTCACTGCATACTAAACCGCAGCTCCCAGCACCCTACGCAAATGACCCCCCGCCCCACCACGCGCTACGCAAATGACCCTGAATATGCCACACAAATGACTGACCTCGAAATTCAAACAGTTCGCAGTAACTCTTCACTTGAGCGAGCGGCAGTTCAGATAAAGTTGCCCTCAGATTTTGATGTTGTGAAGTCAGTCTTTAGTCTTAAGTCTGTAGTCAGTGTATTGTGCCAGGTGACATGTCCCCAGTTAGGTGAAGCACGAGCAAAGACGCTAAACACTGTACTCCTGTGGTCGGGGTCAACAGCAAAACATATTGTTGGGCACTTAAAAAAGATGCACCTAAAAAAATAAATTGCAATTTGAGTGAATGCTATATTCTGAATATTTTCACCAGTTTACCTTTCTGTCAGACAGCCTCTTCTGACAGGAAACTGCTATCATTCTCTCCAAACCAACCAAACCCCACAGGTGACATCAGTAATATTACCTTGCAGAACATGGGAGTTGCTGGTCTACTGCTGCCTTGATCCTTGTTTCTTTGTACTACTGTTTTAAGTGGTCAGTTTGGATTCAGTAAATTCTCACAAAAACACAAACTAAATAAATTGAGGGTGTGATAGACCAGCGACCCCTGTGTTCTGCTGAATAAAATTACTGATTTCGTTTACAGAGTTTGGTTGGGTTGGAGAGAGTTTTATTTGTTCATATAACTGCATTTTCCCATCAGCAAACATTACCTGACAGCAAGGTAAAGTGGTTAAAAAGAGTCTCTTTTTTTAAAGTGCTAAAATACATTGTGTTGCTGACCCTGTCCAGAGCAATTCATTACTTAGCTTACATGCTGGTGGCCCTCTCTGCTTCGCCTAACTGAGGGTGTTATGACCAGCATTTACTGCAGCTAATACATTGCCTAAAAATACCTCATACAACCTCAAATCAGAATATCTGAATGATCCCTTCAATGTTATTATTGACTATATGAGTGGGGTGATTTTACCATATTTTGCTCATCGCTCACATTCATACTCATTCATACTATTATTACATGTACATGTGTACTTAATGCTACTTTTTTGTTCCAGTTTTTGAGGGCTATTTATAGTTCATAGATTTCTTGTTCAGAAATCAGACACTTAAATAAAATGATGGACATTAAGTACGGACGGAGTGCACGATGCAGTAATGGTGTAGTTTGGGTTTGGAGATGTCAGTAGGTGGATCCAGAGGTGTGATTGATGTGATATTCCATAAAAGGCAGAGTGAATTATTCAGGAGAGGATTACATGCATAAACAGCATTAATCAATACATGTATTGGCAGTTATATCTGGGCAGACATTAGGCGGTATGTTTCTTATGCTGAGATGAGTCTTCCTTTTAAAGACAAGTGGAGGAATGTGAACTCATTTCCATATGACATAAGCGATGAGGGGTCAATATATAGTGCAGAGTATCTCTATATGTGCTGTATGTATAGATGAATTGTTTTCACATGTCTTACATACTTACTGGCCAAAGGTGCATTGAATTGTTTTTCTGTACACAATATTATCATTTTGTAGGCCACTAATTCACTGAAGTTGTACAGAAAAGATGCAAACTAGATTGTCTTTTGAACAATCATGTCCCAGCTGGGATTGGTGCTGCACATGTGAGTATATTTGCTTTATTGTCAGGTTTCTTGGCAGGGGTTAGTAGAGCCAGTTTGCATGTGTGCTTTGTATAGTTTTGGCATTAAGTGGACCTATAGGGACAGATTATAACATGTTTGCGTTTGATTCTTAGTTACTTTATCAGGGTAGCTAAACATTACACACACACAAACACACATTGGTATGTTTACCAGTGCATTTTTTGTATATATATGTCTGTGGGAATTTGAATATGTGAATACTGAGTATTTGAATTTATGGGTGTATTTATGCTTATGGGGAGATTGCACCCCAGTAGTCAGCTGCCTGGCGAGCGCAAGACTCTGATTACGTTTCGGGACGGAGAACCGTAAATAATGGAGCTCGTCTCCCTCTGAGGTGGAGTTGCTGGGCTGTTCGAAATGTTGTTTCTCTCTGTACCTCATACGTGCTGTATATCCCTGTAGATTTCTAAACAGGCATTTATGGCTCTCTGTTGATGTACTGCTCTTAAGATTAGTGCATCAACCATATTCTGACCTATCCTGGTATCTCCACACTCAAGTCATATTATCAGCTACCTAGAACCTGGTTTCTATCAAGTAATCACTTTTTATTCAAATAGATGATAATTTACTTGCTGATATTAATTTAAATCAGTTCCAATTAACTGTTCGGTTGTTTATTCATAACAAAAATAATACTTTTGTAAAATTTTCACACTGATGTGACAATCAAGCTTCTGTTCAAATAATTCTTGTGCTTGATTTTCCATGATGAATACTAACGTTACCTCCTCCTGTTAAGTT